>NC_092208.1:26390098-26407432 GCF_043381705.1 Parasteatoda tepidariorum | reverse complement strand
CAATGAAACTTTTATGATTGTTTACGTCTTTCAACCTCATTATAATGTAAAAAATGCAACTTCATGAAATTAAAAATTTATAACCAGACATGAGAATAAATTATATAAAACTTTTATTTTCGAATTTTACATTTGACATGATCTAATAAAATATTAAAATTGATTAAAAGAATAAAATAATGATATCAGAAGAGGAGATAAAACAGGAAAGATACTCAACAACTAATAAAATCGCCACGATTTGAGGAGAAATTTTATTGCCTAACCGACATTTGATTCCGACAAACGTTATCGTCTTGTCGGATACGACATAATCTTTATCGTCTTGTCGGATACGACATAATCGTTATCGTATCGGTGAGTGAAAAAGCGCTCCGTTGCTGACCATGTATTTTACTTGACCCTATGTCGTTCGCCGACAATCGGATCCGTTTTGTCGTTATCGTGTCGTGTAATGAAAAAGCGCCCTAATACGTTCATCACCGGGTCGTAGAAATCACGTGACAATTTCTACTACTGTTTGTGTCACTAAAATAAATTAAGTAGTAGCAAGATGCATGTTATCATTCAACTATCTTAGCAGAAAGTATGTTTTCTCGTGACAATAACGTATAAAGTGTCAACAACAAAATGTTACTTCCGGTTTCTCCTTACATTACTGCTCCCCTCTACTCTAAGAAGTTATCAAAAATTAACTACAACCTTTTCCTATTTCTTTCCCATTCATTGCTCATTTACTGCTCCCTAACAGCAAAATAACTCTTGATTTGAATTTGAATTTTATAAAATAATTCGCTTTATATTAAATTTGTAGTTTGAATTGAAGCCTACTCATACGGGAAAAAACTAATCATAATAGACTAAATCAAATAGACTAAAGTATCATCAAAGTATCGACGTATCAAAAAAATACATAATTATATAAAGTATCAAAGAAAAAACATATGTACCTTTAAGAACAAAATTTATGTTATGCTTGAAAACCCCGCACCCACATCATCTTTTGTATCAAGTATTTGTAGTCAGGTATCAAGTATTTGCATAGATGAAACAAAGCATTTGCTCTTCATTGTAAATGATGATAAATCATAACTAATTGTGTAAAAAAATAATGAATTAATTTTAAAAATAAAACATACCTAAAACGTTGCATTCAAATTTAGACATAAGACATAGCCGAAAATTCAACGAACAACCTCTTCCTATACTAATACAACCCAGAAACACCTCCAAGCATCCGTAGTTATAAAAATTTATCACATAAAATTTATTTCGCGCGATTTTCTATTTTCCTTATTATTGCGTTATCTCTTTTTCTCCTCTTTCTGTTTCCTAGCAGAAATCCAAGTCCTCTTTTGTAGCTGCGACTCCAATTAAATAAGAAAGGAATAAATAATTCACACGACTGTAAAAAAAAATTTAAAAAAATCTAAGTTCTACAAAAAAAAGCCTTTTTTTTCAAAATAAATACAGATTTTTTTCTGTTTTTATCGTTACCATTCGCTGCAAAAAATTACTTTTTTTTACAGATTTTTTCTGTACATATGACGATTTAAAGCTGTTTTACACAAGCAGTTTCTCCTCCCTGTCCATAAACTGATTTAAACTGACATTCAAATTCTAGTTTTTGCATGCAGTTTTGCTTTTTTTAAGATAACTTTATCTTCTTTTTCTTCAAATTATTTTACCATTATTTTCGTACTTGCTCTTACTTTTTAGTTTATGGTTTTTGAACATCGTGTAACTGAAATTGTGATTCGACTTAATTGTAAAAATGATACCCTACTTTCTCTTATTATTTATCTTGAGACATAATGTTTCGGTAAGTTAGTTGTAAGACATTTTTATAAAGATGGGACATTAAAGTTTTAAACATTTTTACACTTAATAAGACTTTTAAGATAAAGACAATTTAGGATTCTTATTCATAGTCAAAAGCTTGAGTTGCCGTGACTCAGGGTGCAGAGTGCTCGACTAACATTGAGGTTACCAAGGATAAAATCCCGGCGTTGACCGCTCTCGGTTCATATTGCTGACATAATTATTCTATAGATTTTTTTTATGTTTTAAAATAACAGAGTTTGTTTGTTGAAAGAACAATATTTATCGGTTAAAAAAAAGCAGGCATTTGATTTTAGATATTAATACTTTTCTGCGAAATACGGGTGCACCAGTTGACAGTTTTTTTTTATCTGTGTAAACTTAACAGTTTTTTGACAGTGCCGACAAATAGTGTTACAGCATAATTTAATTTTATGCTTATGTAAACCAAAGATTTCAGGATTTTATGATATTTAATTAAAGATCGTCTGACTTTTTCGCCCAATTAAAATGCACCGATAATACTTTGAAAATGCTTACAGACTATTATCTTTTTATGTAGATGGAAATAAAAATTAAACGTGTTAAATTAATTCCCAGCAAAACGCGGTAAAGTAGTTTTTTTTTAAATTTTAATTCTGAAAAGTAGGTTCGTTGATCAAAGTCCAGGTAGCTTAACTGAGCTTCAACTTTTTTGTCAGAATCATGTCAGAAAATATGATGGATTATGATCGATCGTGAAGAATACTGAAAAAGTTTGGGTGGATGTAAACAACTATTTAAAAATTTTATTCAAACCATCTTGCCGGAATATTTTGAAAAGAAAATTTTGTACAAATTACTTTTTTTAAAAAGTTACGTTTAAGCAAACAGTAAAAAAATATATATTCAAAATGATGTAATGACTATTTTCTACTCGACGTGACACCTTTTTGAGAAGAAATTAAAAATAAAAGATGGGCGGGTTTTATTAAAAATAATATTTTTTTAATTAGATTTTATCTGGTTTTCAATAGTTACGTTCTGAGAAAAAAAATGGATATTGAGGGCAAGTTAGAATATTTCGATGTAGTTCCATTTGTTTGTGTATTGTGTATACAAAATAATTTTTTTATTTCATTTCCTTCAGAATTTTAACCTACTTTGATATTTTATAAGAACTTGAAAATAAAACTATTATTCTTATTACCCTTTCTATATTTTATTTCTAAATTTACAAATAAAATATTTATTAAAATTTTTTGTTTCTGAATTAATTTTAATATTGATAAGTGCAATACCTCTGTTAACACTTAGAATTTTAAAAATTTATACAAATTTTCGAAAATATTTGTAGGTATTTTATTATTTTTTCATGAGGTTTAAAAAGTCTTTTGTAAAAATAAAAATTAAAAGCAATTTCAGGTTAAAGAAAAAATACAATGTATTTTCTAATTGTGCTATTTACAGTAATTAATAATAAATTGATAAAATACCCAAACAAAGAATAAAATATCATTGATTTTTCTTAAATTACTAACATGTTAATATTATAATATTTCATTCATAGAATTGTTTCTCTTTCAAATAAAAAATTATCTTCCGATTCAAAAATTAAGTAAGTAGTTATTTCTTCTTGCAATTTCAACGTTGCTTCACTTTTTTTAAAACAAATATTCATTTTTATTTTACACAAATACCCAATATTTGCGTACAGCTATCTTCTTTCAATCAGGAACTTGAAACAGAGTAAATATTGAAATATGTGAAATAGGAGAGAAGCAATTAACAGAAAAATTATGTACTCGTACAATAAGAGCGAACATAAATCAACTTGGATGAAAAAAGCAAACAAACTTGTAATTCGTCTTTGAATTATTAAAAAGAGCTAAGGAAATTGTAGTAGGAAAGTTTCTATTTGCATAATAGTTAAAAGCGATCAAGAAAATTAATAAATCAGGAAGAATTTATGTTTAAAACACACATATGAATGAGTAAATTAAATAACTAAACGGCGTTTGTCATACAAGTAAAGACGTGAAGCATATATTTAGAGTATAAATTTTTTATTTATTTTTGTTACACTTTTAGAACGTTTTTTTGTTGTATTACTGTGTTAAATTCATTTTTTTATGCTGAGTATTTAAAAAAGAACATCATTATTTTAAATTATTTCCACTCTTTTTCAGTTAGTTCTAAAATTAAAAAGTACACTTTAAATCATTTACTATAAATTAACTTAAATTGCAATTTATGTTTTGAAATATGAATTATGAGTTCCTTAAAGTTTCTAGATTTTATCTAATTGGAAGGTGATTAAAAATTAAATAAATGCTATCAAATCGCTTTATACAAGGAAATTAATGATGAAAACTTGAAACAAAATAAAAGGTGAAAAATACTTCAATTCCTCAATTATACTTTATTAAGAATAAATAAATAATATAATTTATTCTATAATTTGTTTTTTATTTAAATAATTAATACATTGTAATAAATTTCGGATCAAATTGCTGTAAGTACCGGCACTCAAGATTCTGTAACTTTTTATGGTAAAATCCATTTGTACATTAAAATATTATGCCATAATATTTACATTAATACTATATTAATACTAATTTAATTTAATTATTTGGAGGTGATTAGTAACACTTATTATGATTTAGTGATTTTACGGTAATTATTAATGTAAAAAGTACGGTATATCAGAATTTTTGTTCCGTAATATGATCCGGTAAAAAGTACCAGCATCCGAAGTGCCGGTATTTTTATAGTATTCGAAATTTTTTAAAGTGTATGGTGTTGGATACAAAAAAAAACAATAGCGTAGAATACATAAAAATCTTACACATTATACAATTTGAAAACATGTTTTTGGAAGAAAGTGAAATGCAAAAATAAATTAAAATAATCAATTTTGACAACGAATGTACAAAAATATAGTTTGTATATACTTGATTAAACTTTTTTTATGTAATTAGATTGTTTTAAATTAGATCACATTCGTTTCAAATATATTAATGAAAGAATATTTTGGAATCAAAATGTTTCATAAACCTAATTCTTTTTTTATCAGATTTAATCTATTCCATTTATGCTTCGTTTTTCCTGTTAAAACCACAGAATTATTTATATCCGTGTCGTTTGATGCACATAATTTAGATTTCGAAGAAATGTAAGAAAAACTAAATACCCCATACTTTGTTATGGTGGGAGACATCTATCAGGGTAGTGTAGAGTGCATAGTTGCAGAAATCAATGATATTATGACATTTCGGGACATATGATGTGAAGGAAGTAAATCTCAAAAATAAATGAAAACAATTAATTTTCAGACCAAATTTACGAATAAATAGTTCATTTATATTTGATTAAACTGGCTTTCATGAAATTCAATTATTTTAAATTGGATTACATTCGATTCGAATATGTTCTTGAAAAAATATCTTAAATCCTAAAACTTTTGTTTATCAGATTTAATCTATTACAAACGTACTTTTTTTAAAAAAAATCATGGAAAGATTTTTTTAAAAATACATTCGCGACATTTTATACATATGAACCTTATTTTTTTTAAAAAAAATGCCTTACCTACAAAATATCTCACACCGTGTTATGAATTTCTATGATTAAATGCCTTAAAAGCCAAAGCCATTTTTTGCAGATATCATATTTTGCGTTTACAAACAAAATATTTTATTAAATTGAACCAAAAAGACGAAATATGTAAATATTAAACTTAAGTTCGTAACGGCCGAGATTGAAAATATCTAATTTTTTTGTCATATATTAAAAATATGAAATATAAATAAATCATATAAGAAATGACAGAATATCAGTCAATTTTATATTATGTTTTTAAAATATTGCATTCAAAAAGTTTTTATTGTTAGAACACATAATATGGGGAAATATTGAAAATTAAAGCTTTTTAATAAAAGATTAAAATGATAGATTAAGTGAAATTAAATAGAAAATAAATAAATGTCTGAAGCCAAATAATAAAATTTCTTTTATACTTTTCACAACTTTAGAAATTTGGAAACATAGAATTATAAAAAGCTAAACACAATTTGCTATTCCACAGAAATAATTTCAAAGATCTAAAATTATTTTTAATTGAAAAATTAAAACTTAATATAACATCATGCAGTAACTTTAGCGAATTTAATTCTATAGTACAAATAATGCAAGGAAATTTTGTCAATTCAAAAAGAATTGGGTTGTGTTTCAAATAAAATGCGCAAATAATAAGTTTAGAAACTAATATAATTTAGAAAGTACTTTTTTCAATAAATATACTTTTTTGAAATTAATTAGAATTACAAAGTGTATAATTTTATAAAAAAAATTGTGAAACTAATTTAATAATTTTTTTTTAAATGAATGAGATATTAATATTGTATTTTTTTTTATAAATTTTGAAAAGTAATTTAAGCACAACTTTTAGTAAAGCTGCTTCTTTAAAAACAAGTTATTTTTAAATTTATTTCTAGTTATAATAATTTCTTTATAGTTCCTTATCTTTAGTTTTCTTAATTAAAAAGCAAGTATAACATAATTAAATTTTGATAAGGATATATTAATAACTACAACAACATTTAAATACTTGAAAAATTTGTTTAAAAACTAAGGCATGCGAGACTGAATACATTTTAAACATATTATCTCAATTACCCCTTAACGTATAAAAAATATATCTAATGTACTGTTTCAATTAACTTTTACACATAAAAAGTTTGTTAAAAGAGACAGTGACAAAATTTAAAAAGATTAATATTTTTTACAAAAGTAAAAAACTTTTGAGAAATGTCAAGAACTTTTTTTTTTCGGTCTTTCAGCTTTATTAATGAAAATTTGAAATAGTGAATGAAATTGAAAAAAAAATATTCATCTATGAGAAGGGAGAACATTTTTTAAACAATGAATTTTTTGCCTGTTTTCCAAAATTATTTTTCAAATATGTATTAATTTTTTATTGAAAATAACAATTCGTTTTTTTAGTAACGTTATTCACTGTCATTTAACAAAATGCTAGTTCCACTTTTGATGCTGTCATTGTTAACTTTTTTCTTTTCCGCTTCTTAAATTAGTTAATCACTAGGAGGCTTTGCCCCCTGCTCGCTCGCGCTCGCCAATCACCGGAACTGCTTTCGCAGTTCATTTCGGATTGCTTCGCAATCCGATGCTCGCTTTGCTCGCTCATTGGATACGTTCTTTACGTCTAGCTTTCGTTTACTTTTTTGAACACTGAAGTTCCAAAAACTTTTCACTGTAGAAAATTCTAAATCTGTGCATTTCAATATTAATTTGAAATTGCAAACAGTTCACATATTTTTCTTAATCACACTATTCTAAATTTCAGTTGTTGAGAAAAGTAACTGTTGTAAGTTTTGTTTTAAAGTCTTTCCCACCAGAGGGCTAAAACCATGTGTTGTAAAACAATATGAAATAGTACTGAACGCCGGATGTAAAGCATCGGCTTCGATGAAGATAATTTTGTGAGAATTTTTTTGATAATTCGGTGAGAATTCACCCGATTAGACATATGATGCTCACTACGTGCTCTTGCGCGCCGAAGCCTATCAATTAAAACGTATTAGCGTTTTATATAATATAGATTAGCCACATGATGCTCACTACGTTCTCTTGTGCGCCGAAGCCCATCAATTAAAAATGAAAACTGTTGCCAACGCGAGAAAAGAAATATCATCGGTTTTATAGATACATACGTATTAGCGTTTTATATAATATAGATGTTACAAGATATTTTCAAAGATTTATATGCAATGTTTGAAATTGTTATCAGTAGCTCATGACAAAGTTTTGCAGCCATGTTTAGAAAAATTATGGAAACAGGCTATGAAAATTTTGCAAAATGTTAATATTAAGAAAAGCCACATGAATGGAAAAAAATTTCTAGAAAGGGAAAAGCTTTTCCCACCTAATATTGTTAATCGTTGCTATTAATTTTCACCTAAGTCTCGAAAAATTCGCCAAATTGGTGAAATTTAAATAAAATTAATACCTTTCTTTAAATATACGTTTTTTTTAAATTTTTTTTTTAAAGATCAGCTAGTTTTTCTCAGCATAATTGTAAATATAGCTTTAAGTTACGTCTTTACTTAGAGTTTAAGGCTGTGACATTTTGTTTTCATTAGTGAAAAAGCTTCAAAAACACTCTGAAGCAGGAGCATCTTAAATAAGATATGTAGTATTTGTATGGAAGTTTTGCAAATGCACATCTTAACCGTAGAATTCAGAGTATTCGTAATACCATTGATGTCCTGGACAAATCCAATTACTCCCTTACGCACCTTAAACCATCTGAATCCAGAATATTTGTAATATGAGATTCAGAACATATCTAAATAACTGGCACATACATGCTATAAAACTTGTGATTTCTGAACCTTTGTAATATTTATATGATTCTGAACATATCCATATTACCAAGCCATATCCAATAAATCTTCAGAAATCAGAATATTCGTTGTTTTTATGAAATCTTGGACATATTCTCAGATCCGGAGCAGGTTTTCTGATCAAGAATATTATGTCCTGGTTATTCGGAAGTATCTAATTTACTAACTATATTTAATTCTAAACATATGTCATGATCTAATATTTTTCATTTATTTCATGATTCATAAAATATTTTTAAATAAAAATATCACAGTCGTGTCTCTTTTTACTTCGCAAAACATAAGTGCTTTTAGTTATAACTTTCTTTAAAGAAAAAGTCAATTGAATGGAAAAATAATTCGTAAATAAATATAAAAATACGTATTAAAATAAGTAATAATTACATAGGTAAAAAATAAGTAATAATAAAATATAATTTCTGAAATTAAGTAACTTGTGTAACTTTTCAGTAACCAAACAAGCTAAAAAGAATACTGCCATTCTTTTAAATATTGTCATACACATTTAAATTAGAGCTTTAATAATAGGAAGAAATAATTCTTTCTAAGAAATAATTTAGAGGATAAATCAAAATCTTGTTTGATAATATTTAAATTGTCGCATATATCTTCCTTGTTACCACCCAATTCATATTTTATTCATAGAATTTCCTTTCCTGACACATTTATGACATTTACAAGTTCTATAATGGATCTTGGTAACAAGACAGTCGCGTTGTCATTTAGAAATGATAATTACACCCATGGGCATTTTACTTGATTTCCTCTATTCATTGCTGACAAGCATGTGTTTATATCCCACTAAAGTACAGTAGTTATTTTATTCACAATCATTAAAAAAACTTAATTTGTATTTTTTTTAAAGTACATTAAATTTTTTTTAACATCAGAAGCACTCTGAAAAATTCTGGATCAAATTACAATATAAAGCACTGGCACTTTGGGATCATCCGTTAAATCCATTTTAACCGAAAAATATTATACCATAATTTTTAGAGCAACGCTTATTTAATTAGATAGATTCATTGATTTTTCGGTAATTATTAGTATTAAAATTATTATATAACAGATTTTTTGTATATCAGATATATATTTTTATTTTTAGCTTCAAGTTCAGTACGTGCTTGTTAAGCAAAAGTCTTGAGAAAGAGATAAAATTTAATCTTTATTTTTAAGCGAAAAAAGCTAAAAATTGGAATTAAGAAGAAAAAAAAAACTCAAGTTAAGTTTAATAGTTAATAGTTAAGTTGCTGAAAATGGCTCGTCAATTGCATTTTAGCGGGCTAGAGATCGGCTAAAAATATTTTTATTTTATTTTTATTTCTTGATAACAGTTAATAATTTCTTGATAACAGTTATTTCTTGAACTACCTTAACAAATTTTTGATTTTTTTTTATTATTCCATCGAATTCCTTGTACTTTTTTTACACATCTTCTTAGTTTCAAGTAGCACTTAAAATTTCAATAACTGCCAAATTTTACTGTAGTTACGTTCCTGCGGCATGTAAATCACCTTTATGGTGTTTTTTTTCTCCACAAGTTTAACAGTTAATAATTCTCGATTTAATTATCGATCGAATGTTAAATTTTTATACTCTATTTTACCCCATACATTTCTCTATTTTACTTATACCTATACATTTTTCTGTGCACCTTCGCAATTTTGTGAATTCCTGATTCTGATAGTTTTTGCGCTACAAAACAAAATTTAATATTAAGTTGAACGCCTAAAATAGCGTCGGCAGTACGCATATATGGTATTTAATCAAATATTTTTATAGCTATAGTTTTATAGTTTAAATATAAAATCAGGAATGAAATTAAAGTATAGGGAATAAAATTAAAATAAGTTTCAATGAAACTGGCATTACATTGTTATTATACAAATTTTTGTTTTTTATTTTTATTAAATTGTTTGTATATGTCGTTAAATACAAATACATAAGACATTAAATAAGGGACTTGATCAACTAAAATACGCATTAATCATATGAATAAATTTAAATTTTAAGCTAAGCAACTGTCACAAGTAGATGAGTATAATTAGCTCATCAGAGCGATTTTGCTGCAAGCAAATTTCTGGTACGGTAAACTGCCCGCTTTCCAATGGTCATTCAATTTAGATCAAGACTTCATCAAATTACAAATGTAGCTCTTCATTAATGTACTTCCACTAAATTGTGATGCATTAACTTCATTTATAATAACGCATTTCTAAATGTACTTCAAATTATTGTCTATTAATTAGCTGTACTGTTATCATGGAAGCATATTATTTTTACCTTATCTGTGTATGGTTTCATAGTAGTATCCTTTTCTAAACAAAAACAAAAAAAAAACACAATTCTGATTAATCAAACCAAAACATACGGTATTTAATCCATTCATTTGGAAATTTTGCTGGTGCAGGGTGCGTAGTGTTTGTAAAAAGTACTTAAAGGTGCTTTTTTGGGGATTTCGTTATTAAAAGCTATTAAAGGTGCTTTTTTCAGCTGGCGTTTTTAAAAACTGCTTTTTTTCCGAATAATTTTCTGTTTCCCTTCAGTGATATCTGGTTGGATCCCATGCATTTCACGAAAAATGGGGAGTTTTCTACGTAATCATTCACGTGGACTTCATGTCGTATTCAACGTTATGACTTGCGCATGCGCGCACTCTTGAAACCGAAACCCGAGTACTCCAATTCGGATAGAGAATATCAGATCCTTATGAAATGTTTTTCTTTTTAATTTATTTTAATTTTGTTCTTGTTTATTTAATTTTTCTTCTAACACTTTTTTTGACGTAGGGGGTAAGGGTACTTCTGTTCTGAGTTCAGGGTCAAGTTGAATTCACTCGGTGATGTGGGAAAGTACTGATTGTTTCGATTTACGCCCGTTTCTTTTTGGGTTTTTTTTAACGCTAAAACTGTTTATAAAAAAGTTTTTGTTTTTCAATAATATCATCGATTGAATATGAATTTTTTGAGTGCTTGAAAATTTTTGTGAAGTGCTTGAAAAGTTTTTAAAAAGTGCTTATTTTTGATTCAAAGATTTGGCTACGCACCCTGTGGTGGTTTACCAGAAATTCTGGTTTTCCAAATTATAGTTCTTATTACCACACATTTAGTAAAAAAATAAAAAAAAAACTGAAAAGTAAATTTAACCGAATAAATGGGACACTCCTTTTAACTGGCTAGAATGGTAAAAAATTGTTAAGGCCCTGTGCTAGAAGACATTGTGTCCTTACGCAGTTATATGCAAAATTTATAACATAATTTTATCACCAAATAAAATATTCACCACTTTCCGATCAGCTACACGAATACGAATATAGACTAAAATGTTTAATGGCAAATGTTTAAATGACACAAACAAAAGTTGTTTCCTGAATGACTCAATAAAATGTATCGTCATTTTATTGCTGATCAAAATTTCAACTACTTTCGGTCTGAAATAAACTAACAGACGCCAGAGATGAGACAGGCTCAACCCGAGCCCAAAAGCTCATTTCAGGATGACCGCAGGCTTGGACTTAGCTGAAAGGAATTTTCGGACAAGCGCGAGCTTGTGATAAAGTTTTCAGACATTTTTATACTAATTTTCAAGTATACATAAATGTAAAAATTTGTTTGGTGCTGTTACTAACCATAAAAAGAGAGAAATTAATGGATGCAAAACATTAAGAAATATTAATCCCTTTATTCGTTAATAAATTATCTCAAAAATATATTTAATTGACCTTTCTTCTTGCATATGTTTGGTTTATATCTTCTCAAATTTCGGTTTCTCTCTCTCTCTTTTTAATGACGCATTAAATTTTAAGCTCTGGTGGGATCACTTTTAGAGTTATCGGTTTCTGGTGGGCACGAAACCTTAACCCATTGACGGTTCTGCATGTAAAAAATAATCGTTTTTTGACTTGAAATATTTTCCTCATAGCAAAACGTGTTTTTTCACTTTATTAGATAGACAAATAGTGTATTAAGGAGAAACGAAACAGTCTCCCACTTTTGACAATTTGCTAAACTTCCAATGGGTTAAAAGTGTGCTCAAGCTTAGCTCTAAAAATTACATAAGCTAAATTAAGAAAATTAGGGAATAAAAAAAATTTAAATATACTAAAAGAAAACACTAATTTAATTTTCTCACAATTAAATTGGAAGACGTGCACTTGAAAAAAAATTGGAGAATAGTTGCTACTTCTTTTGGTGTTCAGGTTAAATCCAAATCTTCGAAAATACATATCAAGCGAAATGCTATAATTGGGCGGAGAAAAAACTTATATTATTTCTAATTCGTAATTTTTTTTAATTAAATTAATTTAAGTTATCCGACAGCATCTATATGTAAAAGATTTTCATATTCTTCATGACGAAAATTTTAATTAACAATAAAGTATTGTTTTATAATATGTGATAAGGTTTGGTAAATGTGGTAAACATTTTAAATTTTATCATGATACCTTACCGCGTGACATGTTAAGAACTATAATAAGAACTATAATTTTAAAAGCCAGAATTTCCAGTAAACCGTTACCATATGAAAAGTCACCAAAAAGAATTATGCATGTTACCAAAACAATTATATATTATATATGTTAACAAGAAAAGTACCAAATGTATGGTTTAAATACCGTAAATTAAATTATAGTTTTATTAACAAGAATGTTTTTTTTACCAGAAATGTCATTACAATACGGTAATTATACCATAATTTTTTCTCTGTGCAAAAATTTAGTCTGTTCTCTCAAATTCCAATTGCTTTTGATAATAGCCTTCCAATGTAAAGTAATATAGTTTATTCCAAGTTTTATATCTATATTTGATTTATTTACTCAAGAAAACGCTCTTTTATTCCCGATTTTCCTGCTATAAACTTTTTTCTGAACACAGAAAATTGTTTTACAACATTCTTTGCTGCATCCCAACAGGGGGCTGAATTTCAAGTACATTTTTTTTTATTCTTGCCTGAAGTCGGCAGAGACTAAAGAGATAAAAGAAACTCTTTAAATCATTCTTTTTTACAGAACTATTTCACCAGCATGAAACAATGAGATTTTGTTTGGAAAACAAAACACTTTTAATAGATAAGGAATGTATTTTGTTTTTATTTCATCACTCAAATACAACAAGTTTAAGAAAACAAAATTTACGATTAAGGCTCAAGGCAGTTTTTACCTGGTGCTGAAGTGTAGATAAAAATTATTTTAAACATTTTCCACAACAAATATTTATAACAAGATTTCAATTCTTGTACAACTTAACAAAATGTAATTTAAAATATTTGTTACCCGAAAAATGCCAGTTAAGAACAAAAGTAAATGTCTAACTTCTTGCCTGTGGAAAATAATTCAGAAAAACGTGCCAAAAATGGAAAAAATGTATATAATTTTTTTCTTTATTATCATCAAGATATTAGATATAGATTATTTAAAGAAAATTATACGAAATAGTTACTATATTCAATATTTTCACATATATAAGAAATGGTAATGGATTAAATTAATTTTTGCTCAAATTATAGCAAAATAAATCAAATGACATAATTTTCAAGATAAATATAAATATCTACTACAATAATATTATTACTTATATCAACTGTCATAAATCCATTCCCCTCAAATTCTTTGAAATTTCTGAAAAATTCCAAAAATCCGACAAATCGCTGGAAATTACCAAACTTTTCGCGGGAAAATTTAAAAATTGGGAATCGATAGGGAAAATGGTAAATTTCATATTTTGTATTGGGCAAATTAAATTCGGACTTCACGGAATTGCAGTACCGATTTTTTTCTTGCCCGAATAAAGGGTTAGGTAAAAATATTCTATGAATGGCATTTTCTCAAAATGTTTATTCAAACCAAATTTTAATTTTAAACTTGTGCTTGTGATTAAAATATAATTTTATAAGATTATTTATATTTAAAAAAATATATTTACAAATTCAAAAAGATTTCTTCTAAATATTTATGATGAAATATATATTTTCTTTATTTTTATCCTTTTTACATGAAATTCATTAGCATATATGGGTGATTCTCACGAAACATAACATTCACTGTCCCTTGCTCCAAGATCTAATACTATAATACTAAAAGAGCATTTTTCGAAAAAAAATTTATAAATAGCTGTTTTGACTCTTTTTATAATTTCAATAACAGATGGCGCCAGTGGTACTGTTAATCAAGAAATATTTTGTTTTTGTTATTTTCTTTCCTTTTTTTAGTTTCAGTTTAGATTTATTCATTATGTTGGTAGATGAGTAATATTTATGTTTGGCAATATGGCCATTGAAATTTCAATTACTCATTTATAATTCAATGAAAAATATTTCAGTGTTATCTATAAATCATGCTCTGATAATCAATCAAAGAAATAAAGTATATATCCGGTAAGATTTTGAAAACTTATTTGTTGTGCTAAGTTGTCATAATTTTCATTTTCCCACATTGTATTAGTTTCTATAATTTTAATGATATTCTACTTAATTTTTATGATTTTTCCATTATATAAGTTTAAGATTTATTTAAGATTCATTCCATTTTTTGGTCCTTCGAGACCAGAGTGAAAATTCTGAGCTATTGTTTATAATTGTAGTTTCGATTTCAATTAAGAGAGCAGATAAAAGTATTTTATATTGCTCTAGTTAATGCTGTTTTTTGTTTTTATTTTCGGTCCGTCGATAAATCTTTGATCTTAAATCTTGTATTTTGTAATTATAATGGAAACTTTAAAGAAANAGCGCTCGTAATTCTCCGTTAATCTCCAACACAAACAGTTACTGGATAAAAAGGGGAGAATTTTTTTCTCCCTTTATTAAGCTATTTTTGGAAATTTGCCAACTTCGGCCACAGGAGCTTTCCGTACATCACCTATCGAAAGTTTATATGCTTTACATAACGAACCTTCTCTCGCTCTGAGTCGAAATAGACTCTCTCTTAACTTTTATTTTCACATTAAATGTCACCCTTCTCATCCATTATACTCTCATGTTTTAACACCATCATGTTCTACTCATTTCAACAACAGACCTGTCTTGATTCCTACTTTTGGATTTAGAATGAAAAACCTTTTAACACAATTAGATTTAGATGATTTTAATGTTTTAGAATCAGCTGAATTAATTCCTGTGTGGAATGAAGTACATGTCAAAACTGTTGACACTTTTAAAAACTTGACTAAGGATAAAACATCTGCTGTGATTTATCAACAGCTATTTTATTCCCATTTATATAATTTTAACGACTTTAATGTGTTATACACAGATGGATCAAAATTCAATAACCATGTTGCTAGTGCGGTTCTGCACAGCGCAGGAGTGCTATCAGAGAAACTACCTTCAAATTTTTCTGTATTTTTCTCGGAATGTTGCGCCATTCTTCTTGCTCTACAATTTCTTTCAAAACAAATGCACAAAAAATGGTTTATCTTTTCTGATTCAAAAAGCTGTATAGATGCTATAAAAAATTTCAGCAGTAAATCTCACTCTACTATACCACATATTTTAAATGTATACATTGAACTCACGAACAATAACTACGAAATAATATTTGGTTGGATTCCTGGACATATGGGCATTAAGGGTAACGAAACAGCAGACTCAATAGATCAATCGACCCACAATCTTACTAATAAGCCACACTGTTTACCTGACATTCGAAATTTAGTTGCAGAATCTCTTACCCAACTCAGACAGGCCAACTGGAATAATGAAATAAACAATAAATTACGTGAGATCAAATCAGATATTAAACCATTTGCACCATTGACTAACTACAATGGATGGGTGATCATGTAAAGCTAAGGGTGGTGGCGCTAGTGGTAAATTTGCTCTTTCAAGACTTCCGGGTTATTGCTTCCGATATATTTTTACGCCGCAGATTGAAAAAACGCGCCATCATATTATTGCATCATATCTTTTGCAGTATTTCACATGTACCGAGTTCTTTCTTTCAGCCTTTAAACTTCAGCATTATCATATTAATATTATAATCATTAGAATATTTTCTAATTAGGCAAACTTAAAAAGATATTTTTAAAGATATTTTATTCAAATGTAGCCAAATAAGGGATAAAATACAAAACATGGCAAACCTTAAGAATTATTCATAGTGAGATATTAACTTTCCAAAATTTTTTTTGGCCTTACGACCTCTGAGAATCAATACATTTCTGAAAGCTCTTATGAATGGTACAATTATGTTTAGATTTGAACCCAAATTACAATGACAAAACTGCGTAGAATATTTGGCTTGTTCACACATCGCCTCGTAGACATAACATAAGCGGAGGCATACACCGGAAATTTTCTAAATTTCTTCCGGTTTAAGGACGCTTGTTATTGTTTACATTAGACGACCCATCCATAGAAAAACTCAGGTACTTATCAACAGACTACGCATTGGGCACACCCGCTTGACACACAAGTATTTAATTTTAAATGAAGCACCTCCACAATGCAATTTTTGCAAAGAGTCTCTTACAGTAAAACATTTTCTGACCCAGTGTATGAAATTTAAGTCTAAAAGACGGCAGTACTTTAACTGTGACTTTCCGACTTTATCATTCTTACTTGGAGACACACCTCATCCAAATTTAATACTGTACATAAAACATATCGGTTTTTACAACTTGATTTAGTACTAGTTATAACCTAGTTGACAAATTTTAAATTATTTGTTTTAATTTTGGACAAATTGCTCATTTTAACCTAATTGTTCTCGTTTTAACAAAGTTACAGTAATTTTAACCTATATTTAGGCGCGGTATAGCCAAACCATGGCTCTTGCGCCAAAAATTTACATCAATCAATCAATTAATCGGCCTCTATCGCTGGCGCAGTAATTTGCTTTGTGTTTTTTTATGAGAACAGAGCATTTTATATTTTTTGCACTTATGTGGAAAATTTCATGCGTAAAAAGATTCTTTTTTTAAAAAAATCATGTCTAGCGAAAAGGTTATTTGTTGCAATTGTGAAGCCACAATAGTTAAAACAAATTTGAAAACTGATTTATCAAGGCGGCATTCCGAAAAAGAAATAAGATGGAAGTCGACAACATCTAAAAATGCCTATATGCTTTGAATTAAATCGTCGATAAAAAAAAAAAAAAAAAAAAAAAAAAAAAACG
>NC_092208.1:26375995-26389261 GCF_043381705.1 Parasteatoda tepidariorum | reverse complement strand
ATAGATTTATCTGAGTTATTTTAAGAAATACTGTTGTTTTCTGCAGAATATAAACGTCTTCTGCCAAAATATTAAATTAAAGTAAAGTTATATGCTATAAAATGGCGAATTTGTCATTATCCTGGCTGTCATTTTCCTGGCTTATGAATGCCAGGACATTGAAGTGTTACCAGAAATTCTTTTTAACTGCTAATACTCTAAAGGGGGTAAGCAAATATTAACCTAATACCAAGCTTGTGTATGATTGTAATATGCTTGGATGTAATCAAAGTTATTTATTTAATGATTGATTATTATACACAATTTTATTCTGCACATATCAGCAACAAAAATTTTTTTGTTTCTTTCTACAGTGGATAAAAAGAATTAATTTAAACTATTTATGGTCCATCTAACATAAAGGCTTAAATTGAGTTACTTACTATTAACTTAAAATGACTGTTTTTTAAACTTCTAAGGTAATATGTCATTTTCCTGGCATTCAAGATTTGGTGAATTTCTATTTTATTTTTTTTTCTCGAGCAAATGTCAATAAACTACACTGCTGTCTATAAGACATTAATAAGTGTAGCTAAAGAAGTATGCAAAAAATTGTTTTGATTATTTTGAAGATATGTTTTGGTCCGAATTGTCATGTTTCGTGAGAATCACCCATATATCACTAATACATGATATTTTATTAGTTTACGTAATTAATTTATATCGGCTATATTCTATATCCTTTAAATTTTTAACTTTTTTTTAAAAACTTTTTCTTTTAAACGGCTAAAAAACAATGCGTAAAACTAATAAAAAAATATGATTCATTAGAAGACAACTTAATATTTTCGAAGATTCAATAAAGAATTTATATTCTTTAATTATATGCAGAATAATATATTTAATTATTATATGCAGAATTCTATATATATATATATATATATATATGCAAAAAAAACATTCCCCCAACTACCTATTGTAGCTCAGGGGTAATGGAGGCTTATAATGTCGTGGCAATATGATCAGCATTAAGCACAGACCATAACATATATATCACAAATATATAATGTTCTTTATTACAACCTTGTTTAGATATTTTCAGAAACTTGTCAAAAATAAAATTCAAAAAAGTATACACATTAAGAGTTTCAAATTAATACGTTTTCAAATTAAAAAATATTTCATTTGAAACTATAAAGTGAATTCCATATGGAATTACAATCAAACGTTAAAATTTTTAACGTTTCGCGTTTTTAACAAAAGCGTTTTTAATAAAAGTTGTAATAATAAAAGTTGTAAAAGTTGTTTTCAAAAAGTTGTTGAATCACTGGTTAGAAAAGAGGAATTAAAAACATCTATACCAATTTGATGGCATGATCGAACTTAAGAGTTATTTGTAACGAAACCCTCTCAAGTCTTCTTTGTTTCTTCCAATTAAGCAAATTTTAATATTTTCAGTTAAGCTTTCCTTCGTAATAAATCGTTAGATTTAGATAGCGTTTCGTGTTTTAACCCCAATTAAATATTAATCTGAGAACTTTGATGGCGTACTTTTTAACTTAATTTTTGACAAGTATTCTAAAATTATATATATTTAAGTTTGACACTACCGAACGCCCTGTTTAGTTTTTGTTTTAATCACAAGGGCTCTAATTTTCTACCAACACTTTAAATTAATTATACTTAACTTTTGCTTTTATGCCATCCGAATTTTACCTTATTTTGTTAATACAACGCTTTTGTTTACAAAAAATTTTCCAATCAAAAACTACATTATTATTGTACATTTTTTTAATAAATTGCAGAAAACATTTTATGGGATCTAACGTGATATTAAATAAATAAAAAGCAGTTTTTACAAGGCTTGTATTTAGTTTTACATATTCATTCTTGACTCACTTAAATAAAGTTTAAGCACATAGAATCAATCTCTTAATTATCATATATATAATTTGAAGCAAATGAAATATTGCAGATATCTATTTNAAAACAATTATTATTCAAATGACTTAAATTAAATTACTATCTACTCCCTGGAGCACACAGGGAGGATCCAGCATGCACGTGGTGCAGTTAGGCTCTTGTGCATTGATGAGCCGCTTACTGAAATGAACATGTTTCTCAAAAACTGAAATGAAATAGAAATGTTAAATAAAATGCCTTAGTCTACAAAAATCTGTATTTTTCATTTGAATGGAGACATACAACTTCCAGCACAAGCAGATGGCGAATGATCTTCACCACATGGCCCTTCCATCAACCACATCCCTCGACCTATCATAGTAATTGCAGATATCTATTTGTTTAAATTTTTATGCAATTAGTAAAGTCAATTAGTAAAGAAAGTTTTTTAAAGTAATTAGAGAATAATTTTATTAATTTATATTTAATGACAATTCTAAGTAGCTGAAATAATTTTCATAGAGATGTCAATCATGTAACAAAAGTTAAATCCTATTCTTAATTTTTTCATTGTACTAGGTAATTAACAAGGCAAACATAGGACATCTTGAGAGGCTTTTTTAAAAAAAAAAAGATTTCCTAATTAATCAACAACTAATAAAAATAATTGCGAAGAGAATATGCTCCAAAGTTTAATTTAGTGTTGAAAAAAAACTAAGTTTTGTAGGCTTAATACCTTTAAACAGGCTTAAAAAACTTTAACCTTTTTTGTTTAATATTTTTTTTCTGAAATTTAAGAACATTGTAAGTAACTAACATGTTTTTAATATTTTTTTAATGAGATTGAACTTTTTAATAATTGTTTCAGTAAAAAGGTAAAAAACTAATATAAATACTCTTAAAATAAACTTTTAAGAACACAAAAAGGAGTATTTTGATGTGTCGCAGGTGTAAGAATGTTCGAATCGATAAAAACCGAAAACACTGCCCTTTGTCTTTGGGGAATGAAAAAATGCTCTTATTTGGACTATATGTAATAGACATGTTAACGTGTTCCCATGTAATGCTTCTTATTAGCTACTTTCTTTCTGAAATCTTAATGATATAGTTGTTATCGTAATATTAAGACTGAATCATTAAGTACTCAATTCCTTTTTAGAATAACTGCAACGACACTATAGAGATATCGTATTAGCTATAGACATTAAAATATATTTCATAAAGGACATTCTTAACTGTATTTTTTTCGTTCCAGGTTATTTTATATAATTAAATTATCTATTTTAATGTTGATTATATTTATTAACATAAGTATGCGCGAACTTTCTTTATGGGGTGAACCGGCATATTTACCATTCGTTGCAATTTCTTATTCCATTAAAAGGCTTATTGTTTGGCAATTGAAACACAATTTTTAGAAATGCCACTTAGTTTTAGTACGTTCTTACGTAAGTATGTATTTACGTTCAGTATGTTTTTGCGTAAACGTACACACGTTTAGAAATAACGCCAGTGAACCAGGTACGTTTAACTTGATTGCAAAATACTTTTCGAATTAATTTAAGTGATCGTAACGAATTTATGCATAAACAGATCTTCAAAAAAATTTATTTGTATTTTTATTTGATTTAACGTTCGTACATTTAATAAATAATTGTTAAAATAATAAATAATTGTTTCTACGAACAGACTTCAATTACATATTATAAGCATTTTGTATATTTGAATCTTGAGAATTTCACTCATGAAGCGAATAGCAATTTCTATTCAGTTGAAAAACAGAAGTTCCGCCAACTAACTATAATTTCTCAAAAATAAACTTTTTTTCAATCATTTTAATTATTTCTTAAATATTTTAAGAAAATTTTACTATATTAAATAATGCATTTTCTTTTTTCTTCTGTCAGTTTTGAACAGCTGTCTAATTTCTTCACAATAATAACAATTAAAAAGAATCTTCGTCATTTCATCACAATATCTTAAAATATGTTATAAAACTATTTATTCGGTTAAATTTACTTTTCAGTTTTATATTCATTACTAAATGTGGGGTAATACAAACCCTAATTTTAAAAGCCAGGATTTCCGGTAAATCGTTAGCATTTGAATGGGAAAATTATCAATGAATTGTTCGAATACCATATATAGAATGGTTTTATTTTTTAAAATTATTATTATTATTATTACCTGGAATTTCACTAAAACAAAGGGCAGTAATTTTATCTGAATCTTTTTTCCCCGTGTAAGAATCGATATTTTAAAGTTTAGTCATCAGTAGATCAAAATTTCAGATTTTCTAAAATAATAAAGAAAAATCCTTATTCTTTTTTCTAAAATAAATTGATTCATTTAATTATGTACTTAGATTTTTTTTAATGTTAATGACACAATAAGCAGTTAAAGGTCGTTCGTCAGCTGACTAATTCTCGTATCAGTCTTAATTATTGCCAGACCAATGAACAAAATAATTTTTTTTCTTATTTTACTCAGATATTATTATAGCCTAGGGTAGAAATAGTCATTTTTTTCTAGGTTTAATGATAATGAAGCCTTTTCAAAAGCATTTCTTTTTTCTAATATGCTTTCATTACCTTAATAAAATCAGAAGCTTTTTTTTAATTAAGTTCTTAAGGACACTATATTTAAAAATGTTTCTCCATCAATAACTCTTGAACCATAAGATTAATTAAACATTTTTGAAGGTATTATTGAAGACTTTCAGCAAGGTTTCTAAACGAATTCTAGCATTATAAAGAATAAAACTTTCTACACTGGGAAATAGTATGGTCAAAACTGTCTTAATATGGTAAAATTTACTACATTTCTGGATTTATGGATACACCAAAAAGCTCGATAATTTTTACGGAAGTGCCTTGAAAATGATTTTGGTTAAACCAATAACAAAAAATTGTTTTATCATATGTGTTAAAATGTAGGAAATGTAGTAAAATTTGGCAATTTATTTACGAAGCCCTAAAATATGACATAACTACTCATTTTTGTAGGTTTCTTAATTTGTAGTATTAAGAACTATAATTTTGAATAAAAGAATTTCCGGTAAACTGTTACTAAATGAACGGAAACTGATACCATATGAATGGTTTAAATGCCTGAAATTTTGGTTTTATTACCAAAAAAAAGTTTGGATCAAACAAAGTTTGGATCCGTGATCAAAAAAGTTTGGAGATCACTATTCTATACATAATTTTCTATCCTAAAGATATGTAGAGCACAAACACAGTTAGAATTTTGATTCTAATTTACGGTAAATTAACTGCAGCAAACTGTCCAATTAACCTTAAAATTTTTATTATCTAACATTTTTATTATTCTATTACGGTTTTAAAACCCTTTATTGGTGTAGTTAAAAAACCGTGGATACCGAACTATATGGTTTTGTAACCCTTTTAAACTGATATGGTTTGAAAACCGGAAACAAACTGGACATAAGAATTACGCTTTTCGATTGGTAATGGACATTGGAGTTAGGTTGTGGTTGAGCTATGTTTTATCAAATGAACAGAAGAGTGTGGCTAAATTAGTTTATCTGGTGGTGGCATCTAGTGCGAGAGGTAGGAAATGGGCTTTTTTGTGTTAATCTGTTCTGTGTGTATGTGTGAATCAGAGTTTTATATTCTAATAGTTCAAGGTTACTAATTTGGGAGTGCAGAACACTGAAAACTCTTCATGTGTTAAAAGAATGAAAGAAATATTGCGGTGTTAACGCTGGGATTCGAACACTCGCTCAGCAGGTCATGAAATTGAAAGATTACCCTCTGAGTTATTATATGTTCCCAGCTGCCTGGAACTAAGTGGCTTCATAAATTGGGCCTAGGTTTGCGAAAATAAAATTCTGGTCGCTTAACCGCATCAGCTAAAAGCAGTCAATAAATGATTTTTCTCACAATTAACAGTTTGAATACCATCTTTTAAAAGGTTATTTGACTGTTTGGTTAAATATGATAATATAACATTCGAATAAATTGTTATTCAACCATATTTTACCAATTTTAGCTGTTAACTTATGCCATAAAACTATACATTGCAACATGAAATATAGTGGCATCTATTCTTAATAGTTAAATATATAGAATGCATTTGGTTGAAAGTTGTAGTAACCTTTCTGGAAGGTTATTAGACCAGCTTTAAGCTAAAACATCTGCAGAGTTTAGATTCGTTGCGGACTTTAGAGCCCAAATAGAAGCATACATGCAAAAAAGCCCAAAGACATACACAAATGCCCAAAAGCTGTAGACTTTGCGTACAGATAATAAAACTTTCCCAAATACAAAAGTTTTGTATCACAATGAACCTTGTCCATTTCACGATATTTTAAAAATGGATATAAATACCAGATTTTTTAAATTATTAATTGTATTTTCTTTTAAGATTACACGCAGTTTTATTTCAAAAAACCTAATGGAAAAAGATAGCTATTTCCTTTTTTTAAATCAGTTATAAAACAATAAAAAATACATTCGATAATAAAAGCAAATACATTTCGTGCGAGCAATAAAACAACAAATAATACTTTACTAACAAATATTACTTTAAAATAACAAATAATACTCAACTTGTTACACAAAACTTTTTTAACGAAACATGTTGTAGCAAACGGAATAAATAAGTATAAGAATATTAGAGATCTTTCAGATCTCAAATTTTGGCTTTAATAATTATTGCTAGGATTACCATCTAAGGAAGTCATTTAAATGCTAATACGTTTTCTTTTCAGACATTTAAAGTTGAAATTTCAGACATTTGAGTTAAAATTTCAAACTGTCTAGAAGTGCAGCACATTTTTTTGTACCTTGAGACTTATTTTAACCAATTTTAAAACAACCAACAAGAATTTTAGTTTTTGGTACTAAACTGAAAAAATTCATATTTCAGATGTATTTCCCAAATTTTCAGTTAAGATTTATTTTAATCCTAACATTCAATGTAGAACCGTCATAAATGGAGCAAACATGAGCTTGTAGAAATCATGATATCTTAAAGCGTGGCATAAGAACCATTTATTCGATTAAATTTACTGTTTACTTTGGTATTGTTTACTAAATGTGTAGTAATAAGAACCAGTAAACAGTTACCATATGAACAGAAAAACTACCAAATGAAGGGTTTCAATACCGTATATTTTGCTTTTATTAACAAGAATTATGGGTTTTTTGTACCATAAATGTCATTACCATACATTATGAGAGAAATCTTTTCTCCGTTTACTAATTAATTTTAATATGTTAAATGAGTTTCTCTGAATATGAAATGTACAGCATATTAAATTAAAATACAAAAAAAAAATTGCTCAAGTGGTACTTTTTATTGCTAATTGGAGATCAAATTTACGCATAAAATCTTTTTTCATTTAAAAGTAAATTAGTTTTAGTTTATGTATAAAACAAAATATGGGCTATTTAAAAAAACATTAAAAAAACCTCCTTTATTAAAAAAATAGAATCATTTACAGGTGTATTAAACACAGATGTACGAATGCTTATCAAACATTTAAATATTAAATAACATAAACTTTAAGTCTAATTTCCACGAATTCACTAAAATATTACATAAAAATTTCTTCCACAACATGGAAATATGGAAAACATATATGGAAAACATATATATGGAAAACATATTTGAAATATTATTTTGGTTTTTTTTCAAACAAGTGTGAAAAAATTGAAAATGAAATTATGTTACGAAATCTTTCGTTTTATTTCAAGAAAATTTAAAATACCAAAATTCAACCATGAGGGATATTGTCAAAATGCGCCATATTCGGATATCTGCTTTCATATATATCACCATGTGCGCAAATCCTATAGATAAAATATTTTATCAGTCGTAAATACCTTGTGTTTGGATTTCAAATTCGAAGAAAGGAAAAGAAGTTTCTAAAGTGCTTATTCCGAAGATTCCATAATATATATTTCAGTATCCATTTTTGAGATGATAACTTCAGGAAAAAATGATAGTGACATAAGATTTTAGTGCATTTTTCAAAATTTAAAAATGATATGGAAGAAAATATAAAGCCAAATAAATAGTAATAATATTTATTATCAAGCTTTCGTTCGACAATAAAGGAGGAAAACTATCGATTGATGATAGCGATATTTATATTTTAGAGGGAAAAAATACGAAGGCTCTGAACTCATCATATTTCAAACTCTCAAAGTATGCTTTTCAGCTAGAATTGATTATGTTTTGCCATTTCAAAATTTCTCTAAACGAACTCGCTTGATTTATGAATGCGAGATTACAAACTGCAAAGCTGAAATTGAAAGTCTAGAAGAAATTACTTTTTTAATTGAAGCGAGTTCAAATTTTTTCAAAAATAAATGTCACCGAAATAATGTTTTATTTTATTATTTCGAATGTAATTTATGACAAATCTTTTTTACATCAAAAATTTTATTCTTTTAAATATATCGTAATTTCTAATTAAAACGAATAAGAATGACAGCTTGAAATACATGATTTACGCACCATTAACCCCCAAGAGAGGTATTATTTTCAAACTTATTATACTTTCATAGATGAGCAAGTACCAAATTTTTAGTAACAATTACGAAGTGATACTGATATAACTGAGAAAAATCAGTAACAAAAATCTAATACTTTTAATAACATCTGAAACTCATTTTAGATATAAATTTTTAGAGGAGAACAAATTATAAAGTAAGTTTTTAATTAATTTTAACATTGTTTATGATAGTTGATTTAAATCAAATACAAAATTATAAGTATTTTGTTTAAAAAAAGCCTTAACACGTGTTTATTATCATTATTTTCAATACAGTTATAAAAATATGATAAATTCATGGATTCATATCTTATATTACTATCACAAATCTATTTATCAGAAATGAAATAAATGCTGAATAACACACTGAATATAAATACTAAGAAAAGCATTTTTCTTGTATTCATTTTTTATAACTTAATTACTTTTCTTATAATTTGATTTTGAATGAATTTAAATGAAGTTAATTAGAACAATCACCTTCTTAATTTAATACATGAAATGTAACAAATTGCTTAAAATGTTCGTTAAAAATTTTTTATATATTCATTTAGAAATATTTTATTTGAAAATACTTTAAATAAACTTTCATAAATTTTTTTTCAATAAATGTAATAATTAATTTTATAGTGGTATTTGTATACATTCCTTTATAACTTTACAAGTTAAAAATAACTAATAAAAATAATAATATTTAATCATGCAGCGCAAGAAACTCATTATCATTGACTGTCAAAAAACGAAATAAAATATGTATGAATCTTCAGATTTCAACACCGCTGTATTAGTTCAAAAAATAAACTTGTTAGGATATATCTTAAATTAATCAATGGATTGGTTCAAATCCTTATACTATTAATACGTAATACATGCACAGATTAAAGTGCAAAGATTGTAAGTACTGTATCTAAGGTTTGATACTTTCTGACACAAGTATTAATTTTTCTCAGAACTGTTACCAGCTGGACTTTTACAGGGATGAAAGCTAGTGTTTTCATACTTACAAGCAAGATTCGGTTAAAAAGGTACTTTTATTGGACTCGTGGTGTATTAGACTCATTACAGTAGGGTTATTTTCCAGAAATTTCTTCTCCTTGTAAGGATTGACTTATATTTTATTGTATTGTCTTCACGCTACATATTCAAACTTATTTTAAGATATTTTTGTTTAAGAATATAATTAGCATCTCTAATTAATAGCTTCTATCGCTATAAGAATAACAGCGGAATGAAATTGGTACGTTTGGAAAGGGCAGTATAATCTCGACCACTCACCTTCCAATGAGGTGAACCGGGTTTGAATCCTAGTGATGGCTGATTGTTAGAATTCCGCACCAGACTCACACCGACCACAGTGCTGACGTAAAATTTTCTCAGTGGCAGACAAATCATGGGTTAGAATCTTCTTGCCGTCAAGCTCACCGTGAGAGGTGTTCATGGTTTTCTACTCAATATAACGCAAATGCGGGTTAGTTCCATCAAACAGTCCTCCTCGAAATTAAAATTTCTGCCAAAACAAGATTCGAGAGTTCTCTTGTCTTCTGGATTGGGTTCAAAATTACAAGACTATGGAGTTGAACATTGGTAGTCGTAAACTAAAATTGGTTATAAAATAAAATATTAACTTTATGAAATATTCCTAAAAATGTTCTTACTGTTACTAAAGTCCTTAATTGTTAAACTAATTAAAGATTGTGCTCTGTAAAAAAAACTCAGTATCAAATTACGGTATTAAGTACCAACAATTTGCATCATTCGTTAAATTGATCCACTTTACCGTAAAATTCATATCTACCTGAAAATATCATACCGTAATATACAAAGGAATATTTATTTAATTAGAGGGATTCAGTGATTTTATGCTAATTATTACTATAAAAATTTCGGTATATCAGATTGTTTTTGTTTCGTAACATGTTCCAATAAAAGTGGGTTTTACGGTAAAAGGTACGGGCACCATGAGTTTTGGTTCTTTTTTACTGTAATTTGATCTAGATTTTTTTACGGTATAGTAAATCAAATTCCTAGTTGTTATTTGTGTATTAAGCTTTTCTCTTCTGAATAGATCAGTATTTGTGAAGCAAAATGCTTATTTTTCAGGTAATATTATTCTAACAAATAGATTTCTTTTTAATATTTGTAAAACTTTGTAACTCATATTTTCCGATGAAATCTGTCAAAAATTCTTTAATTTTTTTTGCCAATACAGGATTATTGCAAAGAAGCGTGAAATATGAAAGCGTTTCTTTTCTCACCAGAACCTACCAGATGTTTCCCTTTCAAATGTTAGCCACAAATAAAAATAAATTGAAATCAATATTTAGGCTATAAACATAAATCCACTCTTTTTACTGGCATAACTTACTACATAAAAAATAATTGAAAGAATTTAAAGAAAAACTTATTACTGTTTTCCTATAACGTAGTAATATACAAAAGTTTTTTCTTAGAAAAAAAAATTTAATCTTTGATCTGTACATAATTATAGACTACGCAATACTTGAGGTGCAAATTCAAATGAATAGTATAATTGCTCTGTACCAAGTGCAATAAAGATCCAGTTATTATAAAAGATAATATAAAAGAAAGACTTTGCCATTCATATAGTAATGGTTGACTGGAAATTCTGGTTTTTAAAATTATAGTTCTTTTTACCTCAAATTTAATAAAAAAAATACAAAACTCAAGAATGAATGTTAGTTTTTATGCTATGTTCAAAGGTATCAGCAGAAAATTACTAAATTTTATCATATATTATAAGACAATCTCTTACATTTAATTATACCGAAATCATTACCAAAGCGCTTCAGTAAACATTAGCGAGTATTTTGGTATTCTCAGTAATATTATTTTAAATTTTTAAATTTTAAATTTTTCATTTCATTTTATTTTAAAATTTATATTTTAGATTTTTCATACTCTGGTACTTTCGACCATACTTTTTTTCTCTGTTTAGCAAACTGAAAATTGTTGTTCTTTTCAGCTGTTGTTGTTTCAACTCGTTTCAACTGTTTAGTTGAAAATTGTTTCATTTTCAACTAAAACTTGTACATAAATATTTTTTCTTTGTATGTATATTCGATGGAATAATTCATCATGTTCTATTTACGTACTAAAGACGTTTCTTTTGTAGTTCAGGGAACTGTAAAATGAATTAAGATGAATAAGTAATTTAATTAAAACCCTTGTGAGTTTAATAAAAATTTGTTCCGTTCTTTACACCATGTGATTGAATAAAAATATATTCAATTCATTTTGTTAATAAATCTTTTCCTTTTACGTACATTTTTCTTTTTTCACGCTATCCAAACGAATCCTTTTATTTTATACTTCGCTTGTTTTTTAACTTCATTAAATATTTGGCTCTGATTCGGTGCTAAATATTTAGTATCTGATTCAGTTCTGGATTAATACATCTGTTTCATTCATCACTTCAACTGTCTTTAACTTACTTTTGTTTACTTTCAAGACAGTTTAAGAATACTATTCAATCCATTTTGAAAAGAAAGTTTCCGCATTTATTCACAGAGTTGAAGAAAACAATGCAATAATTCACCCGTGATTGATTCATGAATGAATAATAAAATTTCTTAGAAAAAAAGCGTTCTATCCAAATTTTAAGAGCTTTGATACATGAATTAGAAAGATAAGACACATTTAGTAAAATAATGAAAGATGCATTTCTTATTTCTCCATGAAAAAAACTTTGATGCGTGATTAACTATGCTGCTAATAAAATCAATTTGAATACCGTTAATTTGGTTTATATTTCATTTGCGTTCATATTAAAGTTTTTATACTTTAACTCAACTACAAGTTTAGAATTTGAAATTTAAAAAAAATAAACTTTTAAATGTCCTTTTATAATTTAAAACAGAAGCTAGAATTAATGTAAACTAATAAAAAAAATTAGAGAAATTATAATATAAAAAAAATTTTTGTCAAATTTCCCACTAAATTAAATTCTTGCTTGAAATTTTGAATTTAAATGATCCACAATTTTGGTTCTCAATAATTTGTGTTTAGATTATTTAGCTCATAATTAAATTGTATAAGATCAAAAGTTATATAATAGAATATTTACACTAAACTAAACTGAAAGTCAAAACTTTGAAGCTAATAAAAACAAAAATATTTAAATGCTCTTTAAAACATTTAAAGAAAAAAAATTCAATTCTTAAAATAACGCAAGCTAAATATATTTATATTAAAATTATAAAAGAGAAAAATAATTGTCAAATTTCCCCCTAAGTTTAATTTTAGTTCGACAATTACCATTGTTACATTTTGAAATTGAACGATCCATAATTTTTTTGTTGATCCAAGATTTTATGTTTAGATTACTTGGTTCATGTATAAGTCTGGGGTATAAGATCAAGAGTTTGTAAAATGCTCTTAAAAATAATGCTGAGCTAGCTGAAAACTAACATAAGCTAAAAATGAAAACTATAATTTAAATTATAGACGTAAAGAAAAATATTGTTAAGTTCTCTACTAAGTTTAATCCTAGTTTCGAATTTATCATCGCTTGATTTTGAAATCGAACGATCCATGATTTATTGTATACACTGGTTATCATAAATTAAGGAAAAATCACAAAAATAGCGATAACTCTTTCAAAAGTAAGCCAAACCGTGCAAAATTTGCATATGTTGTCCACTAAGAGTAGCTGAGTAAAATTGCAATATGCAAATTAGTGGCGCTGCACTCGGCTTACGTCATCTGCCTGGAGCATAAAAGTCCAAGTTTGAGAGAAAGCACACAAATTTTACTGTGATTGCGACATTGAAAATCTGAGATAGCCAATTCGTAATAATGACCTCTAGGCATCATTTGCCTGAAGAACTACGATGGAGAGC
>NC_092208.1:26321786-26375874 GCF_043381705.1 Parasteatoda tepidariorum | reverse complement strand
TCTATTGTTAGTTATATTGTTTATTGAAATTATGTAATTGAATTTCAATCGGGGGGAATGTTAAGTGACGCCAGAGGGCGTATGGGCCAGAGGGAAAATAGTAGTAGTAGTAGTAGATGTTTGTAACTGCAGCGATGAACCATCGCCGCATCTCTCAATAAAATTGTTTTGTTTGAAAAAGGAAGAAAGCTATTGTAAGTGCATGAAGTACCTACTTTCCATGCAAAAACATTGATTGATCGACCCTTGCTGGTCCATGTAATTCTTTCATACAAATTAAATATTAAGTTTATTGTTACAGTCCTCTTTTCGTAATTTAGAATATTTCAAACACACTGACTCGATTCAGAAGTAATCGAAACGCACACAAACTAAATATATTTATATTAAAATTATAAAAGAGAAAAATAATTGTCAAATTTCCTACTAAGTTTAATTTCAGTTTGAAAATTACCATTGCTACATTTTGAAATTGAACGATCCATAATTTTTTTATTGATCCAAGATTTTGTGTTTAGATTACTTGGTTCATATATAAGTCTGGGGTATAAGATCAAAAGTTTGTAAAATGCTCTTAAAAATAATGCTGAGCTAGAACTAACATAAGCTAAAAATAAAACTACAATTTATATTATAGACGTAAAGAAAAATATTGTTAAGTTCTCTACTAAGTTTAATTCTAGTTTCGAATTTATCATCGCTTGATTTTGAAATCGAACGATCCATGATTTATTGTATATTATCGATTAATGTGGTGATATCGATCAACTCCCATGCTGCCCTTATTTTTCCTACTTAATGGGCATAATTGACATGGGAATCAATTATATCTTCAACATAATGATGTCTGCTAATTTAGCAACGGATATTTAGTATAGATAATTTCTCGGTAAGAAAATTCTTTTTCTAACAATAAGTTGAGTTCCAAAATATTGGTAAATGATACGTTTACATTTAATTTTCTATAATAAAAATGTGAATCAAGAGCTAAGATGAGCTAAAAAGCTTTTACGTCTTTCTCTATAATTGAAAATTATAGGGGAAATAATAATATATAAGGATATAGGGGATATGTGAAAAATTTGCAAAGTGTATAAAAGAAAATTATATAAAATGTTTAAAATTATGAGTATTTTTCATTCATGCATTGTCTTTAGTTTTTTTAAAAAAAAAACTATCTACTTACAATTGGAAGCGCTACCTTTTGTGGCGATGAAAAATGAGGGAAAACTTTAAAGGTTGAAAGCTTTTGACTAATAATAAATTGAAATTTTTCTTATTTTTAAATTTTAAAGGGTTTTATGAACGAGGAAATTGTCATCTCAAAAATATATCACTTCCTTCTTTCTCGTATACAATAGTGTTATAACGAAAATATTATTTATTTTACTTAATTTGCAAAATATGGACATAGAAAAGCCTAAAATGTATTCTAACATCCTAATTTACAGATTCAAGCATGTACTGTCTGGTGAATTTAACTAGTTTTAATATAAACTAAAAAAAATTGTACCAAGAAAAAATACAGGGTTTAACATTTTACTGCGCCACAGCTACATTTCTATAGCTTCCTTTCTATACACAGAAAATATAAACTTTTTACTTTTCTTTTTTTTTAAGATGAAAATAGTTGTATTATAGTTTACGAAGTTTTAAGTTTATAAACTTAAGTTGAAATTATATGTTTCAGATTTTTAGTTCTACTATATCTGAATAAATCAAATTTATTTGAAAGCATTCTCAAGGTTACTAATATTAAACATTTTTAAATTAAAAATTGTGAAACCACAAAAAGAATTCAAAACGAGCATAATGTTTATAAAAAGTAACAAACAATTAAACAAATGATCAATGTTGTGTTTTTGTAACATGTTTCTAAGAAATGTAAATAATATTTTTTAGTTATTAACTCATTATTATATTTAATAACGTGTGATTCAGATAAACTTGAACATGTTTCATATAGAATTATTTTTTCAAACTTCACTCCTTATATGTCATTTTTCAACAACATTTTAAAAATAGGAAATATTACTCATATAGTCGTATATTAGGGAAGGGTGAGCTACTGGCAAATTTCATCGTATCATCATTTTCTCAATAATATCATAAATTAAGATAAATACTATGAAATTGCATAAAAAAGGCATTTATCTTAAATTCTGTTTAAAAAAAATGTGTTCACTTCCCGTTTTTTAAATATTAGTTTTTATTCGCACAATACATACCAAAAGACGTTTTTAATTCAAAACGATTTATGGAAAATTAGAATGTGAATGTTAATACATTTCTCATGGAAAAAAAATTAATATAAAGATTTAATTTACTTGAAATTGCTTTATTGTCTTGTTGTGTTAATGTTATTTCATAAAATAAGATCACCACAAATTACCTAGAACATTAAATTGTTTGGTTTATGAAGCGATAACGTCATTCTTTACGAAGTTCTGAGAATTATTTAACTCATTAAGGTAATAAGACAATAATGGTTAATAAATTCTATTAATGCTCTCCCTCCTGTCAAATATAAGACATATATATGATCAAAATTACTACCATGTTGTTGTGCTACTGTTTAAATTAACGGCTTAAGCGAAGCTATCAGAGAAAGTTCGTGCTCGGAGTATTAATCACAAAGCTTAATGCTAAAAGGCTCGTGTATTGCATAAATGCTCAAAATACTATTTACGAGACCAACAATCCTATTAAGTATTTATTGTGATCACATTTTTTACAATTTACACTTCGTTTTTTTTGCTTGATGGAGATTATTTTTTGATAATTAATTTCATCACGTATCATTTTAATGAGTTGAAAAATAATAATTTGAAAAGAAAAATATATTAAATATTAAAGTTAGTTAAGATATTTTTGAGATTTGCTTCTGAAAAAGAATCTTTCATTTTTCCTGCTTAAACACATCACTGTCTTTAATCTTAAGCTGTTTAATTTTAAATAACATACTTCTATGTTTTAATGTCTAGCCGTCAAATACCGTCAAAAATTTATAAATTAGGTCATCCAATAAAATATTTATTCTTTTTATAGAAATGTCTCTTTCGGCTGTTTAACTTATTAATGACTTTAGTTTTAAGCTGTTACACTTTAACATACTTCTGATTTTATGCGTTGTCGTCAATTTATAAAGTACGTCATTCTAAAAAATAACTAGTCGTTATGTAAAGGCCTGAAATTTATCATTAAAGTATACATTGTAAAGTATACAATTCAGGGAATACAGCCAATGAGGTTCGAATCCCAGCGATAACTGGCCGATACGGATTCCGCATGCGGCTTGCACCGACGACAGTGCTGACGTAAAATATCCTCATTGGTAGACGGATCATGAGATAGAGTCCCCTTGTCATCAGAGCAACCGTGGGAAGCTTTCGTGGTTTTTTCTCTCCATATAACGCAAATGTGGGTTAGTTCTATCAAAAATGTCCTCCACGAAGGCAAATTTCTCTCAATACTTCATGCAGGAGTTCCCTTGTCTTCTGGATCGGGTTCAAAATTACAAGGTTACTGAGTTAAACATTAGTTGTTGTAAATCCAAAACATTGGGTTGGCCTTTCAACGACGGTTATAATTTATAAAATAACAAATCTTCACCTCGAGTCTAGGTAATTAATATGATGACGAATGGTAAATTGGCAAAGTATGAAACGATTAATTTTTCGTACATTGTCTAGGTTTTTTCATAGAATAATTATCGAAAACCTATAAACCTTTTATATAGTAGCTAGGCAAACATAATAACATTCATATTTCTCATTTTGTCTGAAATCACCAGGCATTATTAGAACTATTAAATTACTAATAAATTTAAAATAACTATTTTGATTTATTTTTTACTTAAATATTAACAATTAGACGAACGAAACATAAAAAATCTACGTAACCAGATTTATATAAATATAGCAATATAAAATTTTTTGTTACTTTGATTTTTTTTCCCTTTGCTTTTTATTTAGTCTGAACTAAGTTGATTTTGAATAATTTTTATTTAACTTTAACTTTCATGTTTATTTATTTTAGCATACTTGATACATGAGTATTTTTTAATTTCTGTATTAAATAAAAGTTTAATTAAAAAGAAACTTTTATTTAGTTGTACATTCATTTTATTTTTGAATCAAGATAAAAAAAGGGGCTATTGAATGAAGCTGAAAAGGAAGCGTAATAGGAATATCATTTGTTGGATACAAATAGATTTGTTTTTATCGAATTCCAAAGCTATATTGGTACACTATTATCAAGTTTACCTACTGGCGATTTTTACATTTTTATTTTTACTGTTTACAAATGCTTCATACTTTTTTTAGACAAATTTGCTTCAGGCTTATTCATCCTGCTCTCCAATCATAAAACTGCGATATGCGATTTTTTTCCGATCTAATTCTAGATAGGTGTGTTTTTCGATGCAAAAAAAAATCTAAGACTTTTTTTTGTGCTGGATCGTTTTTAAGTATAAAATGGAGTGGGTTTTTTTTACGCGCAGGACAATTCTGAAGAATTAAAAAAAATTAGATGCAACTTTCTACGTACAGAAGCATCGGCTATTTTTTTTTACCTTCTCATGTTTCTGAACCCAACAATGGAGGAAAAAGATACCTCATAACTGACAAAATAGAAATTTTTAATTATTTTTAAAACTTTTAAAGATTTAAGAATAAGTAACAAGTATTAGAGTGAAGATAAATTTGTGTATCCTAAACGAAACAATAGCGATAAGCACTTCGTTTTAAAAAGTTCGCTGCAGAATAAAAACTTATTAAACTTAAGATAAATTTGTTTTATAAAACGGCTAGCTGTTTATATTCCGTTAAATTATCTAAGTAAATATTCCGATAATAATTTCTGAAGATTTTAATTAATAAATTAAGGTAATGAAGTACATTCATTTTCCAAATGCAACTGCGAAACTTTTAGACAAGCAAAAAATTGAAATTTAGAAAATTTTAATGATTAAAATCTTTAATATAAACTTTTAAAGATTTAAGAATAAGTAACAAGTATTAGAGTAAAGATAAATTTGTGTATCCTAAACGAAACAATAGCGAAGCACTTCATTTTTAAAAGTTCGCTGCAGAATAAAAACTTATTAAACTTAAGATAAATTCATAAATATTGCTTTATAAAACGGCTATCTGTTTATATTCCGCTAAATTATCTAAGTAAATATTCAGATAATAATTTGAGAAGATTTTAATTAATAAATTAAGGCAATGAAGTACTCTCATTTTCCAAATGCAACTGCAAAACTTTTAAACAAGCAAAAAAACTAAAATTTAGAAAATTTGAATGATTAAAAGCTTTAATATACAACTAGTTATTAACCATTCAGTTACTCTAGCAGTAAAATATGTGCTTTCTTCCCACATACTTGAGTTCTGACGCTGAATAAAATATGTTGATTCAATCATGGAAATTTTGAATGGATGGGGATAATTCAAATTGAAATGTTCATATAAATCTTGATGTGCCTAAATTTTCAAGCAATTGTTTCAGTTTCCTGTAAATTCATTCCATTGTCAAATTATTCTCGATTCTATCCATTGAAGAGTAAACTTATTATTATTGAATTATCGTCCTCCAAAAATTTAATATACTTCTAAAATGTTTCCTGATGCGAAAACTGTCAATAGAAATTTATTAAATTAAGTGTTTCTTTCTTTTCTAAGACGCAAATCATCAAAAAATACTGTCTTTTGCTTCTTAAACTTTAGAATCTTACTTTGAAATCTTGATAATTCAGGAAATAATTTTTTTCTTGAAAATGTAGAAAGCTCGTACATTTCTTTGCATACTCTGAAATAAAAAAAAAAGAATCTTTGAAAAATGTGCTTGAAAAAAAAAGTTAAACTATTTACTATTTTTGTTAAACCTGTTGTGCAATTTTGAGATAAGACTAAATCGAGTTACGTAAATCAAACTAAGCTTACTTGATAGTTTTGCCCCAATATAATAGTTTTTTTTGTTTGTTTAAAATGCAGTTTTTCTCAGAAAAAATGCAAAAAATTTGAATTAAGGCTGTAGTTTTTTTTTCAATACTAAGTGTTTATGAATAATTAATGAGACATTTTTTTTCAAAGGGTTCGTTAATTAATAGTTATCAACCTTTAATTAACGAACCTTATGAAATTAGTATTACCTATATTTGTAGAATTGAACTAAATAATTGTTTTAATAGCTCAGGTGAAATTTAAGTTTCGCACTCATAAAGTAACATTTAAATTTATACAGATACACAATGTTACTAAATAAATTTAAAAATATTAAAAAGCTTAGTTTCTTCAAGAATTATGAAGATGGAAAAAGAAGATGGCCGACAAGTTTCGAGCGCTCGATCAAACTCAACCATTCTCAAGACTCACCTGAAGAGAATGAGGGAAAAATTGAAAACAAAATTTGGAGAATAAGAAAAAAAAAAAAGAAGTTCCGCATAAAAAAATAAAAATAAAATTAAGGCAAAAAACATGACAAGAAACGTCACGGTTTCCGAGAGACAATATGCATTTCCATGTGTTATGAGGCTCATGTCGTTAGCTAAATAATCGGCATTTGCATGAATAAAACAAGATTCCAGCCCATCACGATGATTTGAGGCTGGAGAGAAGATTTTTGGCTCCGTTAAAATTAAATTCATGTCAAAATCAAAGGTTCCAACAATGTGCGACAAAATAAGCTTTATTACATTTTTGATGTATTATAACAAGATGATTTACTACATTTTTGACATATTTATCATGTTTCATTAATCTATGTTTAAGCGACTCTGGTTCACCCGATATAGCCAAGACTGCATTTTTTTATTTCAGTTTCATTTATTCATTTTATGATTATTCATTTTATAATTAATAAATTACATTAAATATAATTAAAAAAACTAATTACTCTAGTTTGAAAAGTTTCATACTATCAGTCTTTTAATGCAACATTAAGGATCATGACGGCAACTTTTTTTCAGTATCCAAAATGAAGCCTTTGTCGTCGATATAATTAGTCTATATTCTCAGGAAGATACCAAACGGTGTTATGCTTGGTGACGTTGGTGGCAATTGATTTGGCGCATCATGTCTTAAACTGATCGTTGGGAAAAAAAGATATGTTTAAAATCTCGTGTTACCTTATCATCATTCTGTATAAGAACTCTTAGTCTTTCTAAAAAAACTGTTTTATTGCCCTTGTCGGGTATTCTTATGTTTGTTTTTGTAATTAAGGATCATTAAATTTTATTTTATGATTATGTTGCAATAATTTTAATCGTTCCCTTTATTCAAAGTTTATAGAGTATAAAAGTCAGAAAAAAATTTATAGGTTCGCTGTTCTATCTTATTATAAAAATATAAACTATGATTTTAATACTAACTAAAGTATTATTATTTTAAAAAAAATTTCTGTATAAATGACTTTTTTAAGGGCAAATAATAAACTAAGTAACAAGGAAACATTCCAAGTTAACTTTTTTTGAAGTTCACGAAAACTTTCAGAACAATGTGCTGCATGACAATTTTTTGAATTTTATAACATCTTTTAAGAAAATATTTTTTCAACAGGTAACTGATATTTTTTAATTACGATAATCTTCATTTTAAATTTACAAAACAGTTTGATTTCTAAAAATTTGACAAAACATTCTAAGCTTGCTCAAGGTATTTTTTAAAATTCAGAATTATATGTATATTACCAATAGAATTTGACTTGTTATTCTACGAAACTTCTTAATTAGTAATTGATATTAAATAATGTAAAGCTAATAAAAAATATTTATTATCTACGAAAAAAGTTTCTCTATGAAACATTTGTTTATAAATTTGTTTTCAACTTTATAATTGTGTCTTTATTAGCCTAGTTTGAATGAAATAGGTCAAAAAATACTTATAAACCACCTTGTGCTCTATGCATGATATGTCGGTTACCGAGAACATTTGCTGGTACTAAGAACGAGGTTGTGCATCAATATTTGTACTAATATAACCACAAATTCTCTGTCTCGATATCTGTAGTTCTCTGTTTCGCTATATCTGTATTCCTCTATCGTTTTTTGTGTCGCTTTTGTTATCAGTTCTATGTCATCATAATGCTTATATTATTTTTGCAATAATTACAATAATTAAAATTTTTAAATATTTCATTATTTGTGAAATTTAAAAGTGAAATTACACATTGCATCTCTAAATTCCTGTAAAAAATAAGCACTCACGCATTTTAAACTATTTTAGTTTTTACATGGTAATACAATTATACCATGTACGCATTTGATAGTTGGATTGTGAAAAATATTTGTTAGTTAAACAATAATCCATTTATTTAGCTCCAAAAACATTAAGTTTCTTTAAAATGTTGATTTTTAATTATGATTTCTTTCTAATAAAAACATGCGTATTATATTTACCTCTTAATTAATTTTAATATTCATTCTTCTGAAAACTCTAGGTAACAAAACTTTCTAATCTGTGAAACATACATTGCAAAGTATAATCAATAATAACGGTACAATATTTCAATAAAATCCAATTAGGTTGATTAAATATTATTATTATTCAACAATACCTATAGCTTGATTAAACTTATTGATTCTTCTCCCGGGTATTCATTATAAAAACTGGAAGATAAAAATCAAATTTTATTTTTCTATTACCTTTTTTTAAATAAAAAAAGCTAAATTAAAAAAAAATTAAAATTGAAAATGTTTCTTCACTTTTTCCAATTGGGAGATTTTATGTTATAAAAAATTTCAAATCTACTTAAAATTTTATGAAAGTACATTATCTTTTCTGGGAAAAAATCTCTTAAATCAGCTTATCTAAATCCGTTCCTTCAGGTTTCATCATATGCAAATGAAAGATGAAGAAAATAATCCATTCGGCCACCTTAAGACATTATTTTTAATTTTATTGCTCTTGCTTTAGTGACAATGAAGTTTTGCGAAGTAATATTTTAAAAACAAAATTATAAATTCGTTTTCATTTAGGTTATGCGTAAAAGTTTTTTTAGAATTATTTGTTATGTTTATAACAATCGTTATATTTTTATAAATCTTTATATTTTGAAACAATTTTGAAGTAATTTTAAGGGTAATTACTCAACACTGGTTTAACATTTTTCTAAACCTTTGTTAAAGTAAATACTTTTTTTATTCTGGAAGTAAAATATTGTTGAAAATATATTTTAAATTTCTAAATGTTATACGTTAATTTAATATGAAGTCAAGAGAGTCAAGTCTATGCGTTAGCAGTTAAATTTCTTATTTATACAATTAAATCTATATGTTAGTGTCAGGGTTGGGTATTTGACGTCAAAAAGTGGTTTTTGACATGACAAGGGTATAATACTGGTTTAAACCGTCAAAAACCCGTCAAAAATGTCAAAAACTAAAGTTTGCCAAAAAAATATATAAACTTCAAAACTACCAACAGTTGCCATGCATTATATTGAAATTTAATTATACTATAGGTAATCAGCAGGTTTTAAGATATTTTTTAATTAAAATTAAGGTAAAATAACAGATTTAAAATCTCAGAAATTTATATTCAAATGCATGTGCAGAAAAATTTTGCACAAAAATTTTTTAAATATTTATATTTTAAAAAAAAAAATTTTTTTTTTGATACTTAAGAAAATTAAAAGTTTATTACTATGCATTTTTGACATATAAGGAACATATAACTAATATTTATAAGGAACTTACAAGTTATGTTGTATAAATACAAACTTGATATAAGATACAAGTGTATAAAAAATTTTTTTTAATGTTATACCGAATATCTTTATTATCCAGTATGTTAATTTGAATTTAAAAGTAGTTATATTTGTGAATAATGATAAATATAATTCATATTGTTTATTATATTTATTTATAATTATTACACTTATCATTTTAAAACAATTTTTATCTCTTAATTTTTTTTTCTCCACTTGTATTAAGAATACAAATAATGCATATCTTGAAAGCAAGAAGTAATTATTCAACAGCTGAATATTTAGATATTCAACAAAACTATATAGTATTCAGCAAAATGAAATTCACAAGTATTTGGATAAACTAAATTTTCAGCATAGTAAATGAATAGGCTGAATATACTGTAAATCGACACTAACTACTCTGTGTATTTAACAGAAAGCACTTAAATTTGTATTGTCTTATGTTAAAAAGATTATTAAGAAGATTTAAAAGAATATTAAAAAGATTTTTCTTTAAAAGATGTCTAATGTACAAAACTGCTAATGTTTATCTTTAAAAATGTCTAATTTTTAGTATAATCTATACTATACACTAAATTTGGTTATAAATAAATTTCTTAATAATATCACTGCAGATTTTCAATAACACATGAAAATGAATACATAATATTACAAAAGATGTGAGCTTTCAAAAGTACAAGATTTTGGTTACTATTCAAAATATAAGTGTTTCTTCAAAATTTTAAATTTATTTTTTCTAGAACATATTTAGAAACACTATCCTTTATAAAAAATATATAAATTTTATGTATTAATTAAATTTCACATATGAATATAGGTTTTTGACATTTTCCCCAGTGAGGTTTTTGACGTGACGGTTTAAACCATGGTTTAAACTGCCAAAAACTGTCACATGTCAAAAACCTGCCAACCCTGGTTAGTGTCTAAGTGTATGAATTATGTAGTTAAGTTATAAGTTAGTAAATCAAGAGTATGAATTATGCACTGATTCTACAAGGAGAAAAGATTCTAAACGTGGTACTTAAAAATTTATTCCTTTCAAATTTTATCACATATTATAGAACAATATTTCATTCTTAATTTTATGAAAATCAATTCCAAAGCCCTTTGGTAAAAAATAGCAAACTTCATGGTGCTCTTATAGAGTCTGAAACACGGTAAATTTTACCATAGTCTGTAGTTGTTTTAACCATAATTTTTTCTCAATGTATGAGTTAACCTTCAAGTCTGCTGTAAGTCCACACACACGCATTCACGCCATACTACAGTTTCGATTCCATAAACAAAAGCTTTGCGCAAAGTCGAACACAGGATAATAGAAGAAAACAAAAGACAAACTAGTTACAGCATAGAAAAAAGTGATTTAACCGGAAGGGAAAGGGAAATAAGCTTGACCACAGTAATCAAACAGCGGATGAGGGTTAAGAGCAGGAAGATTCGTTCGTAACACTCCCGCTGATCTTCTCCCTTACTCAGTTCGATTATTTTGTTCAATATTTTATCTATTCTAGCATTGATTTGACTTCCTTTTTTTCCTTCTTGAAATTTTTTTCTCTTATTTTTTTTCATGTTACTCTGTGTTTTGACACTGAGGAAAGTTCTTGCTTTAAGCTGAAAATATGCCTGATTTTGTGCTATTCTTTATGCTTTATTTAAGTTGCATAGCAACATGCTACTAAGCAGCAGAGAGTATATCTTATCTCCATTTGAAGAATTTTAGCTATTGATAATTAGTAACAAAATAATTACTTAAATATAGACGAAATACATTTTACATATTATTTCATAACCTTAAAAACTGTCTACAAACCGAATTCAGCTTTATTGGCAAATTCGGTTGATACTTTTGGTCACATTAATTTTTTTAAGTTTGATTAATTTTAACAATGTTTTTAATAATACGATATGTAAATTCATAATAATGCACTGTATTACTTACTTTTACTCGATTCTTTTTTTAAGTAAAAAATTGCACTCTTCCACTTCTATTGCTTTGCAATAATTTTGTCTCTTAATGTAAGTGGATAATTTAATCAAAAGTAATAATATTTAAAATTAATGGTATCGTTCTTTTATTTTGATCATTTTTCTATATCAGTGTATTAATTAATTGGTTAATGAGTAAATGAGTTTGCAACTAAGTAAAAAATAAAGGGATGAGTCATTGAACTGAAGCAAGTGAGTGGCAAGACAATTTTAATAATGTACGGATAACTTTTTGTAAATTGACGACTAACGCAAAGAGAAAAAAAATGCTGGTAAAATTACCGTATGACATAATAACGAAATCTCAGGTAAAAAAACAATAATTCTTTCTTATAAAACCAAATAAAGGGTATTAAAACTATTCATTGTCTCATTTTTATGGTAGCGGTTTGCTGGAAATTCTGGTTTTCAAAATTATTGCACTTTAATTTTAAATTACTTAAATTATCGTATCACATATTTAGTAAAAAAAAATGCAAAACTGAAAAGTAAATTTAACCATATGACGTGTTTTTACGCCATGCTCTAAGGTATCATGATAAAATTAATAAATTTTACCACAATTGCCAAATTTTAACCCATATTATGAAACCATATTTTAATGTTAATTTCACAGAAATCATTACCAAAGTATTTTTACCGAGCTTTTTGGTGTTTCCATAGAGCCAAGCACACGGTAATTTTTACTATATCCTGTCCTTACTTTTTTTCTCAGTGCACATTGGCAAATTTATAAATCAATTTGTAAGCAAAAATTAACCAACAAATCGTTGAATGAGTCGAATGTAAATAAATGACTAAGTAAATGAGTGAGTTATTGCACTTACAATTGCGAATTAGTGTCAAAAAAAAGAAGCAGGCTAGTAATAAGTGCTTAAACCAGATAAAAAAAAACTCATAATACTGTAATTTGTAGTATGGCAGCCAAAACCCACAATTACTTTTCATTTTCTGTCTATTTTTCTGTTTTGAAAGTAAACGGCCGAAAATTGAGCTTTCGAAACATTAAATGAAGTTTTATTCCATTATAGAGAGAAAGAAGGAAAAAATGTGATGTCAACGTTAAACTCTTTTCAAATAGAATGGAAATTTTGATCTTTATAAGAATGAACAGCTTCTAATGCACGCGAGACTCTTATATAAAAATTGCTTTTTCTGAAAGTTTTCATAAAAACTTAAATTGTCTCTGAAAATCTTGTCATTTTTATTAACTCAGAAAATTGAATATGAGTTAAGAAAAAAGATGATGTGTCGTAAAAGTTTAAGCATTTCCCATTCATTTTGATCTAATATATATAATTTTATATCTTTATTAAATAAATAAATAAAATTAATTTCAAAAGAATGTATTTTTTATTTCATTAATTTCTCAGTATTTAGACATTGGTTTGGAAGGAACAAAAATGAACTTGTCCCAATACTCAGAATATGAGTTACAAAAAAATGATCAAATTTATAGTGTACTTCTATAGTATAAAATTAAAATAAATTTTATATTTTATTTCAATTTTAAATTATTTTAACCTACATTGTAAAATATTCTGGATTAAATTACGCTATAAATTACCTGCTCTTTTAGTGTATTATCCGAAAAATCCATTTTCCCGAGAATTCATTTTCATGGAAAAATATTATATAACCGTTATTTCTACAGCAATATTCTTTAATTAGAGTAATTCAGTGAATTTAAGGTAATTATTTCCAAAAGTATTTAAAAGTCTGGATTGCCAGTACTTTTAGCCTTAATTTGATCCGGAATTTATTTCAGTGTAATTCATAATTTTTATCTTTATTAAACAGAACAACATCAAAATAAATTGAAAAATATACGTTATTTATTTCATGAACGATTTCATTGATTAATGATATGCACAGAGCAAACTGTACCTGCCCCAAAACACAGAAGATTGAATGTGAATTACAAAAAAAAAGATTGAACATGTTTCAATAGTTCAAATTTACTTCATACTTTTTTTTTGTACTTTCAATTTATTCTGATCTAATTCTTAACATTTATGTTCTTTACGAAAAACAAAAAATAAAATTTACTTTTAAAATATAAAATGATACATTATTATTTCATTAAGTTTTTTCATTAAGTTTATTTCATTAATTTTATTTCATTAAGTTCAAATATACTGAATATGAAAGAAAGAGAAACTCTGTTTAACCCAAAAGGCTAAAAATGGAGCATAAGTTTTGCTAAAAAAACAAACATAAAATCTGAAATCTTTATTTAATATTTTAACAGAAATTTAGGAAAACTTCGTTTTAAAATTAACGATTACTTAAGAGTATATAAAAACACACTGTAAAATAATAAAAATGATCCATAAATGAGTGAAATATGTAAAATCTGTAAAAAATTAAGTAGTTAAAATTCGCGAAACGGCTCCATTTTAATTATTCTTTATAAAATTTAGCTTCAAAGTTTCCGTCTGCTTTCACCGAAACCTTTTGATTTCTTTTCAAAATTTTATTTCTTCAAAAATTTTTTTATCGTATTAATTAAAAGTAAAATTGGTAGGAATGTTCGAGCGGCATGTGGAATATTTTAATCATACATTTACTCATTTTATCATTCAAATTAATATAAAGCTTAGTCATTCATTACTTTTCAACCATGTTCATATTTTAACACTTTAGTTGTACGCTTAAATTTTTTATTATCCAAATCAATGCGAAAATATTTATTCATAACCTTTTACCTTAAAATCATAATAAATGTTTTTATTATACATTTACTTTTTTTATCATCAAATTTAATAAGAAAAGTGACTATTCATTTTTTACCTTTTAACCATGTAGACATTTTGTATTATTCATAACATTACTTTCATAAATAGCTTTTTATGCGTATATACACTGAAGAGTCATTACATTTTGATCACCCTNTATCATCAAATTTAATAAAAAAAGTGATTATTCATTCTTTACCTTTTAACCATGTAGACATTTTGTATTATTCATAACATTACTTTCATAAATAGCTTTTTATGCGTATATACACCGAAGAGTCATTACTAGAGCCCGGATTTTGATGACCTAAAAAATCTCAACTAATGCCCTTAAAAAGTGCAAAAAATGCCCTTAAAAAGGGCAAAAAATGCCCTTAGAAATTCAAAAAATGCCTTAAATAAAGTAAAAATATTGAATTAAAAAAATGTTTTGCCCTTTAAAATTATTGTGAGTCATTTAAAAAATATAAAGCAATGCGAAACTTGTTCTACGTTCATTAAAGTTTGAAAAATTTGTTTTATATCCTAAAATAACANGACGATTCAACCCTTATGACATGGTGCATTATCCTGTTGGTAAACACCATCCCCTGCAGGAAAAACTGTTGTCATGAGTGGGTGAACCTGATCTGCAACAATGTTCAAGTAGCTTACAGACGTCAGGAATTGTTCTATGAGGATTATGGGTCCTAATGTGCTCCATGAAAACATTGTTCCTGGGCAAGAAACCATGAAAACCTGGGCGAGCCCATTGTTATAGATGGAGGATGGTCATAATGTAATGGCTTTTCGGTGTCTATTTTAACACTTTAAATTTTAAATGATATTTTTCGTAGTCTAAATGAATGTAACAATTATTTATTACTTGTTACGTGTTTATGTGTACAGATATTTAATATCCTTTTCGACATTTTAAATATGAATTTATGTTTTTTTATCCTCCAAATGTCCGTAAAAATTATTAAATACCTTTTAAGCAGGTGGCTATATTAGTATCGTAATTATATCAAAATAAAAATAATGAATCATGCTCTCTAAAATGACACTACCTCTTATGTGTGGGATATTTTACATTTAAACCATCCACTAATATTTTCTAGCAATTAATAGAAAGTTAACTGTCATAAGTTATGTCTTAGAATGACAATACCCTTTTAAAAGGGGTGATATTTTAAATATGCCTTCACTTTTTTAAATAGCCAAAAAAGACCACATTTCTAAACATAAGAAAATTCAATTTTACAATATATTGCTTACAATGTAACCACCACCACGTGGGACGTAAGTTCATTCCTCTATTTGATAAAAATGAGTCCTTGGGTGACTTTGATGCGTTTGCTCATTTTAATCTGCTGTGGGGAAAAGCGACAATTAAAGGATTGGCGGAAAATGATTCGATTTTCTGAACGCCAAGACTGAAACAGTTTGCTCGAGGCGGAAAAGGAGTCATTTAGCTGCAGTGGGAATTCAATATAATGAGGGGAAGTAAGTGAAAATAAAATAAAAATAACCATTCCTCCGGGTGACGTTTTCACTGATGCTGTTCGAAATTGAGTTCAGGGAGGAGATAGGGTTCGTAAAAGAAACAAATTGCTCTCTTGTTCACACTATTGCGATTAAGGATTATGAGTTTTAGATAATTAATGCAACGCGTTATTTTTTTTTCTTCCAAAACCATACTTTCATTTCATAAAAGATAAACACTTTATTGTTAGGAATGTTTTTAGCTAAAATTGTACTTATGATGAGAAAAATTGAAAATTGAAAGGAGTTGAAGTCTTAAATCTAAAACCAGTGAAATTCTATTGTTTATCTAATTTGATTAAATCCTATGAAGGAAGTTATCTTTAGAAACTCCTTTTGAGTTCTCGGATGAAACTAATCTGAATTTGAAACTTGCATGGCATCTTTAATTTTTGCTTCATTTACTCTACAGATTTCTCTTTTGTTAAAATAAATTAAGAATAACTTAGTTAAACTACTGACTTAGTTAAATAAAATAAAAATTAATATAAAGAGAAACTAAAAATAGGAAAACCAATAGTCGTTATCAAGACACATCTATTGGTATAAATTAATGCGATATTTCTGAATAAAGAATAATTATCCTAAGATAAAAAAGAACAATTATTTACAATGACAAACATAAAAACATGAGAATGCAATTTATCTGTTTAATCAACTAAACAGAAAGAAAAATGAAACATATTTATATAACTATTCTACTAAAATTTTCTAAAATATTTTCACACAAAAATATACGCATTTTTTATGCGAACGAACTGGACAAGTGTTATTTAATCAGAATTTAAGATTCTGTGTGGTTAAAAGGGTTATTTACTTTATGAAAATCTGTATTCCCCGTTAAAATGGGGGAAAACAGAATTTCATGAAACACAGTGATATTGAGAGATCCAGATTGGACAATACAAAAATAGTTTTTAATATTTTTCTCACCTTGTTGAGAGAAAAAAAAATTCAACTTTCCTCTCCCTCACATCCAAATGATGCTGAGTTAAACTCCTCCACACGCGATTCGGATCTCCCAATAATATAGGGTTTACTTCTTCCATTGAAAAAAGTAACAAAATTTGTTTCATTTTTTTTTCCTTTGGACACTATTCATGATTTAATTTCACCATTTGTGGGCTATGATATTTCCTTACCTTTGATGCATGTACAATTTCAAAATTTTGTTTACTTAAATTATTCTTTTTATTTATTTTGTAATTAGCTTCTGAAATTTTTTGAGGAATTTTATATGGTCCACTAAAAGGAGGTGACAACTTCCTCGTATTAGGATAAGTAAATTCTTCAAACATAACTAATTCATCAGTTTTAAAGTCTATATCTAAAAATCTTGCATCACAATAAATTTTGTTTCTTTCATGATATTCTTTAGTTCTTTGAACTGCTATTTTTTTAGCTTCCTCAACGGGTGGATAGATTTCTTCATTTAAGGGATTTTCATAGGGGAGTCTACCATGTGCATAAGGTATGCAGGTGGAAATTTTGTTACAGAATGGGGAGTTAAGTTATTTAAAGGATGTCAAATATTTGCATAACTATCTATAAATTTATTGTAAACATTTATTGATCCAAGAAATCTTTGCAATGATTTCACATTTTTAGAGGGCATTAACTTTTTTATCACCTCAATATTATAGTTATCAGGTGATACAATCCCATTGCACATTTCATATCCTAAAAATTCTCCTTGCTTTTGCAAAAATGAACATTTTGAAAGTTTTAATCTATCTAATTTCTATCGAATTTATTTATTAATTTATCTATTTTTTTATCTATCTAATTTTTGTATTAATACAAAAGAAAATTTTTGTAGAATGCTGGAAATAATACGAAGAACTTAAATGCAGAATGCTGTTTATCATTATAAAATAAATTTTTATGTACGAGAACAAATTGACGGTTTATTAATTTAAGAATCGTGTTTTTTAATATTGATTTGTGATTATTTCTAATAAAGTTTCTCAAAATCTCTATTATCTTGCGTAATTACTTATTATATTACTATTACTTATAATTTATTTCATTGTCACCATTTTGGTTAACTTAATATCTTTTTTATTTTATTTTAGATTCATATACTTTGATGACATTTGCAGAAATGATACCAATATACTCGTAGTCTGATTGGTTTATAAATAAACACTGAAAATACTGCTTACTTAACGAGTTATTTTGACATTCCTGGTGAGTTATATTTCTTAACCTCTCCACGTAATCAATTATTACTGTTTATTTACCACTGTATCGCTATAAGTAATGACTACTTTCTTTACAAATATAAATCAAATTAATACATGCTGAATATCTTTCGTCCTTTCTTACATCGCGTGATAATAATGTCTAACTCTAAATTACAATGATCATGACTATTTTGCGTGACTTCAAGCTTTTTGTTTAAACTTTCTTTTAATAGCAAGGAAATACACTTTTCTAGATTTTAATGGAACAAGTGAGATTTATTTAGTTTTATTTCATTATTTTGAAATCGATAGCGTGGGTTATTTTTCTTCAAAAAAATTCAATTTCCTAAGTTATTTTTACCTTTTATTTCATTAAATAGCTTTCCCCATTTTTTTAATTGACTAGGAGGCTGCTGCCCCTTGTAATTTATGCTCATTCATCATTTGTTAACAGTCAATATTTTTACAAAACACAAAATATTTTGTTTTCAAAATATTTTTGTTTAACTTAAGTTCATTTTGTTATCATATTAAGGGGGGACCCCATCCTGAGATGATAAAATATTAACGTTTTTCTTGAATTTTTTTTAGTTAATAAAGACAATGCAGAGACTCCTTGTTTCTTTTATGTTATTTAGATACAATTTAATTTCATTTAAAAAAAATTTCCCTTACAAAATAATAAAAAGATAAGTTGGTGGCAGCTCCGTGTGTGGCTAGTCATGAAAAAGCAGCACCTCACTGGCCTCATGGATTTAGAAGTCCTGAAACACAAGAAAATGATTTTGTTTAGATTGTCTGAAACATAAAGACATTGTCTAAAAAGTAGCAAAGCGGTTTTTTGATATTCGCAAAATTACCAAAATGGCGGCAACTTAAAGAAAAAGTTAAGTTTTTCATTAAAAAAATATTCATTGAAATACTAATATAAAATAGAAATATAAAAATATTAAAATAATTCTATGCTACTTTCTAAAGAATATTTTTACGTAATTTAAAATAAAGAACAGCTTATTTCGTTGTATAGATCATGAGAAAAACGTTAGGCCGGGTCAAAGAACAGCGTTTTGAGAAAAACGCATTTAAAGTTTTGACTTATGGTAGGGGGAAATGTTTAATTTCATATATATAATGGTCGATAAATGAAATGCCTACAATAGATTTCTATATACAGTCAACAGAATGGATGAGACACAAAAAGAATGTCGTCCCTCCTAATACGGCCAAACGGGCTTTCTTCCTGCTTAGCAACGACTCTCTATTTTCCGGTATAACTTCCAAATGAAGTTAGGTACCGAGAAATCGTTTTAGACAGACATTAGGAAGGGTACAAAGATTCAAAACATGCAATAAATTTTTTTTCCGAATTTTTGAAATATTCAGGGTGGGGTCCCCCCTTAAGCATAACGAGATGGACGATTTGAAAAATTAGTAGGGTAAACTAACCAGTGAAGGAACACTTAAGCTTCGTTTTCCTTTTAAAAAATCATATTAATTTCAAAATTCGTAATTTTAGTTAAATGACAGTGTCAACATATTTGTTACTAATTGCAAATTACGTAAAAAAATTGTAGAGAACTTACATAATATTTTTTTAAAGTTTTGGAGGCTCAAATAACAAGTAGTAAGAAGACCAAGTGAAGGAACAGCTCAACCCAGTGAAGGAACACAAAATTGCCCAGTAAAGGAACACTTAATTTTGGTTATTTTTTGATGCTCTTTATTAATTTATTAGCCATACAAATATATAAAAACAAGACTATTTGTGAAATTAAGCCATACAAGTACTTGTAAAATGCTAACTTTTTTCTGTATTCATTAACTAGAAATTAAAGTGATGTTAAATACAAAATAAATTTTAAAAAAATCATTCATTCTTATAATTTGACAGACAAATCCAAATCATTGTGTCATCCGATGCTGTTTATTATCATTATTATTTTATCACCTTTTTGTTTACTATTTTTCCTTTTATTTCTTGAAGCTTTTTTTAAGTATTTTTTCTTTCTTTTTCTTCTCCATATTCTCTTGTTTTAACTCTTTTTTAGATCTTTCAGCCTCTTGAAATTTTTGCCATTTCTCTGAAGTTAGTGCAAAAGGTAATTAATTCGTTTTTCTTCTTATTTGACCTTTCTTTTTATCCTCAATATTTGACCAATGTAAATGGTTCTTCCAAACTTCTTCTGACTTTTCAGCAACATTTCTAGAATGCCTTTCTCAAAAATAGACGGGGGAACGGTGTCTTGAAGTTTGAAGAAAATCCATCTCTTGTTGACTTTTTTCGACTGCGACCCCTTTTGTAGAGAGAAAATTTTTGGCGACCCCTAGAGATAAATGTTCACAAATACGATGTATATTTCGAGCATTTCTTTCGTTTCATCGAATAAAAACATCATCATATTTGACTCATATTAATTTTATTTATAATTTTAAGAAAATACTTTTTGTATAACACAAAAATCAGTAAATTGCCCTTTAATGAGATGTATGTGGCTGCAAGTTTCTAATTATCTCATCGATGTTTGGATGTATGTTGCTAATTGCAATTCGCATATCATCTTCAGGGTTTAAACGCGAGCGGTATTTAGTTTTTATTGAAACTAGTTTGCTAAATCCAGTTTCACATAAATACGTTGATGCAAATTGTATTAACACTCTGATGGCATTCTTGCATAAAACGGGATATTGTTTTTCCACGGATAGCCAGATAGAGAATACATTACGCATTACGGTCAAAGAAAGAGTGGACAGCATGAAATTGCAATTAAACAGTGAGTGACGGCGCTTCACTCTTTATATGTACACAGTATAGTATGCAGCATGCAGGGATAATGCATTTCATAAAAATTTGGCGACCCCCAAAAACCTTCTGGTGACCCCCACAGGGCTCGCGACCATGGGTGCCACTCTTCAGTCCTGGGGACTGAAATCAGTCTTGAGAAAAATCAATAGACTAATGAATTCTATCAATTAAATTAAATTTTCTTTTTTTTTTCATTAGAAATTTAAAAAATTTTTTGGTCAAAATGAAAATTTGTTATATATAAATGAAAACATATGATATGGTACTGATGTCAGGACTTTTATTTATCTTTTTTTTGTCAGCTTCACTAAATCTTATTCTTAAAGTCTTGACAAATGCGATTGATTGAACTTCATGTACTTCCGTAAATAAATTTGCTTATTCTAAATCTGCTCAAGTTTGCTTCCCCCATCGTAACCTATTGTCATGCTAGCCAAAGTTAAATCAAGATTATTTTTTTTAAAAGGAAAGAAATTATAGTGCTAGAGCTAAGAAATAAGTAACGGTGAAATGAAAAATAAAGATGTGAATGGTTTCAGGTTGTTCAGTAATAGTTGTAAAAAAATATGCAAGGTTAGCTGTTATTTTCGTTTTGTTTGCTCAAAAAGCGTAAAATAAAGAAAAAAAATAATCACATGAATTTAATATGTAGGCTATTATCAAGGAAAGGTAAATTTTGGTATTAGTGAGCTATAAATTTCTAAAAGTTTGGTAAGCAAAGCTAGACAGTATTATTTGGTCAAAAAATATGTTCAGTCCTGAAATTTTTTTAGAGTGGCACCCCTGCTCGCGACCCCTAGTTTGCGCACCACTGATCTAGAGGATCTTTAGAAGTACTGATTTTACTTACAGAATCATTTCTTTCTTCAACTAAAAGAGGATTAGCATGAGAGCTCATTTTAAATTCGATATCTAAGATGCATTCATTATCAATACTAGCTTCAGTTCCTAAGTTTGACTTAACCAAGTGGTCTTCTTTTAATACGTACTTCTTCCATATTGAAAAAAGTACAGGCTCTTGGACATTTTCGATGTTAGACTCTTCAGTCAATGCTGCGTTAAAAATTTGCAACATATCTTGAGGGATTTCCCTCTCAAGCTTCTGAAGAAATTGAGTATCGTTTCTGTTTAACTCTGTTTTTTGTTAGTAGCTTGCTTCTAAATTCTAACATTGTAAAGTAGTTTTTATGAATTATATAATCACGTTGCTGTTTTATAATGATAGCTTATTAGGAGTTCTTGGTGCAAAAGCCAGCGAAAAAAATTTCTGTTCAAATTTTTATGATTATATTTAATTAGTTTTCGATTTGTAAATATTTGATGTAACTACACACCCCATTAATAAATATAAATTATAATTTTTTCATAAATTAAGCTATTAAATTAACAATTTGAACTGAAATTATTTCAGGAATTATTCATACAATTTTTAACAAAATTTCAGTTGTCCTCTATATAGCAGAATTACTTATCCTAGAGTCATGTAAAATCATATTTCACACATTACTATTCAGTCACTGGAAGTATTCCCAGTGAAGGAACATGCCTGTTTCTTCACTGGTTAGAAGTTGTTCTTTGTCTTTTAAACAGAATTTTGATGTATAATATGACTAAAAGTACAAGAAAATTAAATTTTTATTTTTATTTTCATTAACTGAGAAAAGAACCCAGTAAAGAAACACTTGTTCCTTTACTGGTTTTTCATCATTTGGTGATCCAGTGAAGGAACATGCCTGTTCCTTCACTGGTTAGAAGTTGTTTTTCGTCTTTTAAATAGAATTTTGATGTATAATATGACTAAAAGTACAAGAAAATTAAAAAAATTTCTTATATTTTTATTAACTGGGAAAAAAAACCAGTAAAGGAACACTTGTTCATTCACTGGTTTTTCATCGTTTGGTGATCCAGTGAATACACACACCCTTATCTCTGTACTTGATTATGCTATGGTGCTTTAAAAAATAAAACGTAACTTCAATAACTATATTTTGAATTGTCTTTTTCACAGTGAGAAAAATATGACTATTAAATGCAATTAATCCCACTTCAAACATATGAATGCATACACTCACTTTATAATTTTTTCAAAGAAACAAGGTGTTGCAGAGATAATAACAAATTCAAAAATTTTTCCAGAGAAGTCTATTTGACCAGGTAACCCAAAACATTGCTAGATAACTTCCTATTGTTTGGCAGTAAGCTATTGTTATCAATCTAAAGAAAAATTTTCAAATTCTTATTTTTAATCAATAATATGAAATGTTCCTTCACTGGGTAGTGTACCTTCACTGGTTGGTTTACCCTACCCGAACTTGAAAAAAAATGAAGTAAAGAATACAGTTTGTGTGTGTACAGTTGTGTAATAATAAATAAATAAAAATTGAATTTGTTGACCAGAGGTATAACAATTAAAATAGGGAACGATTTTTATAGCTAATTATAATTTTTTTATTTTTATTTTTAAAACTTTTAATTTAAATATTATGATATACATGTATATCTCACAGCACGTAATCTCTCTCGCACACATAAACACATTCTGTCTCTCTCTTTTTTCTTACTTTGATTGACATCGATTCGAGCGCGAGTTTTTAAAATAAAATAAACTAAAAAAAAAATGAAAAAATAAAAAATACAAAATAGACCTCGTGAAACGTAAATAAATTTTCTACAACAATGGAAAAATAGTCAAAATTTGAAGCAAAAAGCTAGGGGGAAATCAGGAAAAAGCTCTTAAACTTGCAATAACTTTCGAAATAATTTGATTTTTGAAACAAAATTTGCGTAAGTTCACAAATAAAAGTGGCTTTTTCAGAGCGTTAAATTTTAACTCCGTAGTTGCACTTCAATGGGCTACAGATGGACTAAAAATATTTTTTTACAATCTTAATTGTTAATAATTCTCAAATTAATAGTCAAATTTAATTTTTTTAAATTTCTTTGTACTTTCTATATTTTTTCCACGTTTCTGTGTAATTTCAAGATTCTAAGTTCCATAGCTTTTGCGCAACAAAACAAAATGCAACGTTAAATTGAACACCCAAAACAACATCGCCGTCTGTGGCCCTTACGATTTTTTAATGTAGGAAGAAATGGTATTCCTACGCAAATAATATAATTTTATATCGATCACAAATGCTTTGAATTTCGTGTATTCATTGCGTAATATTTTCGTTGGAAAAAAATTTCTTGTTTTAAATAACAATTACAAAAGTTTTATAGTTTGTATTTATTATTATTTATTAACATATCTTTTTAAAAAAAATTCTTAGTTTTTAGACGCAATGACAAACTGAACGGATAAAATAGCATGAAATCAATTTCAAATGTTTTGTATTATTTATCGGCAATTAGTAGCATTGTTTTCCTATTTTTCACTTTTTAAATGAAATTACATACTAAACAAATGAACAACATGCGATCAATTACAAATGTTTATTAATTCGCATACGTAATTGAGACATAGCACTTTTTACTATTTTAAAATGGAATGACTTAGTAAACAAATAAAGTGTTATGAATAATTCGTAAATTATTTCGTAATGTTTTAGTTCTATTTTCTTTTTTTGAACGAAATGACACTCTAACATATGAAATAATATGGAATCAGCAATATTCTTTTACATGTGATTCATATTTGTAATTTTATTTTTCAATAGTTTTCTTATTGTACTTGTTTAAATGCAATGGCATACTAAAGCATGTGAAATAATACGGGACAACTCACAAATGTTTCGTTATTTTTATTGACGAAAATCTGAAAGGAAATGAAATAAAACTTTAATCTTCAACTTTTTAGCAGTTATTTAATAAATCACATCCCCAAATTATACTGATTTAAGACAAAGTATGGTAGCAAAATGAGATTCTAATATGATAAAAAAGGAAATAATACGTGAATTCGGTCACAAGTTTTCCAATAGGGAAGAGATGAGAAACTTATGAAACTCATTAGAAAATTTGGCATTGCGCCAGCGCTGAAAATAAGAGATGCGTTTTGCTCTGAGAAAAAGAAAAAATCCGATTATTATTCCAAGCTGTTAAAAAGAGGTTTCAAATAATTTATTAAAATTATTCACTTATTTTTAATGCAATCATAATTATTTTTAATGTACGTTGCTTTTAATAAATAAATGTATTTGCTTTAAAATAAATTATAATCCAACGTAACCAATAATCTGTATGTTAAGAGAAATTTTGAAAAAAATATAAAATATTAAAGAAAGAAATTATCACGCACATTGCGTGGAAGTTAAATTTTCAAAACTGATACACGGTCCTTTTTAGAGACTTTGTCGGTAGCTTTCTTGCACTACACCAGCTCATCTTAAGATGAAATGTATATTTGTTACGATTTAGCATTGCTTCTAAAGGAATCTTCTCTTCTTCATACGCAGCGTTTAATTCTTGGATATGGTGTTGGTTCAAACCAGGTGAAGTGTGGCTTTTGAATGTTATCAAGCGGAGAAAATTTTTGTGGTTTTCCTCAGAAAAGACTATGTATGGCTCAATTTCTGATGCCTGCTCTTAATAAAGATTATTATTTATTTTAAACTGAATAATGCTTTGTGAAATTTTAATTAAAAGCTATGGAGGATGATACTATACATTGGAGTAGCAAACATGTAAATATTCTATTTGAAATACTGTATAGAAAAGCCATTGCCATTTTTTAAACATTTTTTCATTTTTATTAGTAGAATCAATTAAATATAGTGGAATCAATTCCACATTCCAGTTTCTTCACAAAACGGAGGACTTACAGTTTTTTAGCTAATGGAAATTACTTGTGAATTTTACAAAATTCCGTTTTGAAACATCTTTATATAATTAAAAAAAATTTTTTCTTTTCTCCAAATTTATTTCTAATGAAAATTTTTCCAATCAGTAATCAGTAATTATTAAAATTCTGAATTATCGGGCTAGCTTTATTTCGTTATGATTATTTTAATTGAAACACTCGAGAAATTAAATGGAAATATTTTGCTAAAATTTAACAAAGAGACTGAATGAAAGAAATTAACGCTTTTAAGAGTGTAAAAATATTAAATTTAAATCATATTCTCTATCTGTTGTTTTAACAAATTATTCCAAATACCAATATTTTTATTCGCTTTGTCCCGAAAATATGGAAGTGTTTTCAAGGAGAAAAAAATTCAGAATAACTCCTGTTTAGAACTAAACCAAATCAAATTTGTTTACAAATATTATTTTATCTCAGTTACCTTTTCATAAAATTGCAATCCAAGTTTTCAGCTAATTAAGGGCACGTGCGAAGAAAAATTTCGTATGAAAATAATTGGATTAACGTACTTTTAACAAAATAAAAGTAAGTTGAAAATATTGGTAAAGTAATTACAAAGTAAGATGTGGGTGCCAAGACAACATCGAGAAAATCAATATTTTGTTTACTGAGCAAATTAAAATGCCCGTATTACCATTTTCTTACGGTGCAGAAGTTTTGATATTTATGATAATTCGGCTTCAACCAATCATGAAACTGACAAAAGTCTTAGTTTTTAAATAGAGTTTGCTCCTAAAATGATAAAAAAGATTGCACAGAATCGAACTTCATATAATGTACGTTTTCGTTTTTAAACATAATTGATTGTTTAATTTAATTAAATAAATTTCAATGGTTTCAGTTGCTTTTTTCACTTGCAGACATCAATCTTCTTTCACCTATTTTATTAAGATGATTCAAATAATTTTTAAAAATCTTTCCAAAAAAATGAATAAAATTGTTTGTTTTGCAAGGATTTCATACTTTATATTTAAATTCTACTAAAACTAAGATTATGTAAAAGTTATGGTGTATTTGTATAAAATTTATTCAAATATTTTAGGTTACTATCTATATATTTTAATGGCAATGTACGAATTGCCAGCATTGCATGCTATAATTGCTTTTTTAGACTATGATCAAAATTGAAAAAAAGTCATCATTTTTAAACTCTATTTCTCAGGAACTATTCGGCCGATTTCGCTCAAATTTTCTATTTGACAATAAAATATTAGTTTTCAATAGCGCAAAAAATTTTATAAAAAATTTTGAAAAAAATTTTTACCTTACAATTCAAAGTTTTTTATACTATTATTAAATAAAGTGATAAAAAATAATAAATATTTACAAAGAAATATTTTTAGCACAGAATTATCCTTGGGCCTACGAATTTTATAATTGTGTGGATTTTATACTTAGAGTCAAAGTTCTCGGAATAAAAAAGGTTAAGATAAATGTTTTTTCGTTAAAAAAAGAATCGTAACTTTTGTTAGAAAAATCCTTTGGATCCATTAAAGTTAATTTGTAAAAGATGAAGTTGAGTTCTAAAAGATAAATATATATATATATATATTCATTCAGATGGGAAAATTCCAGCAATTCCGAACTTAATGAAATGAACATGTCAAAAATTTATGTAGAATAAAATAAAAATGAGTATAAAATTTATCTTTTACTTCCATACTTCTAAATTTTTATTTTATGAGTAAATAATAGCTACGATTTGTATATATAAATAAAACACCTATAGTAATTATTACGCGAAATTTTTTTCAATAAATAAATTGGAAATTTTTGATCACCTATATTTCAAAAGGAGAACTTTCCAGTTCCTCCAAAATATTTATAAAATTTACAAACAGATAATGCAACTAACTGAGAAAATCTGTAAAGTTATGTTTTCCCAAGAAAACCTCACTAAGAAAAGTATGGTCAAAACTACCAGAATATGGAAAATTTACCGCGCTTCTAGCACTATAGGAACACAAAGGTCATTAATTTTTACCGAAGCGCTTTGATTATGATTTTGACAAATATATCTACAACATATTATTTAAAGATATATGATAAAATTTGGTAATTTTATCATGATGCCAAAGAGCTTGATATAAAAACCATTTATTGGATTAAATTTTATTTTCTGTTTAGATTGTTTTACTAAGTGTGCTGTAATGAGTTCTGTAATTTTTAAAACCAGAACTTACCGTAAATCGTTACCATATAAACGGAAAAATTATCGAATGAATGGCTTAAATATCGTATGTTTTGGTAATATTAACCAGAATTATGTTTTTTTTTGTTACCAGAAATGCCATAACCATACAGTACGATAATTTTATCAAACGATAATTAATAATCAATTCATCACGAAAATTCAATTCATCACGAAACCATTAGCATTGCTTTGATATGAAACCAAGTTTCTGTAAGTTTGCATGAATTATTTCTTCCGGCATGTAGGTTCTTGACCAGCACTGTAAAACATTTCAGATGAAATTACGGTAAAACGTACTGACAACCTCAGTGCAGCATCTAAAAACTAAATTTTTATCTTAAAATTTTAGTATCGTAATTTTTACAGTAATTACAGTAATTTTATAGTAAATATCTCTATATATATTTTTCTTACACGGCGACAAAAAAAGCCTCACTACAATTCCCCGAATGGCAACGCTAGAAAATCGACCAATGATTGTCGCTAAAAATGTCACATGCCAAATCTAGCTGAGGTGGCTCAACATATAGCGCTTTTAAAAATGGAAGCTGAAGTAACCAGAGAGAGCATTCTCACCAAATGTGATTTCTTCCGAAATTCACCCTATCAGCTGCGGCAATCTCATACTATTAAGCTAGGCAGAAGTGAGTAGTCGTCGTCGATAGATCTCTATTTTACTATATTGTCGAAAGCGTTTTTTTTCACGAATTTATATATATTACGAATTTATTTGACGATTTTTGATTTATATCACGAATTATACTATAGCACATTTCTAAAAGGTTTAACGAATTACATGTCATTTATTTGAATTCAAATTTGTTTTAATGACTTAGTATTTACTAAAAAGATGTAATTTTTTTTTAAAAAAAAAGTTGTTATATGGATTTGAATGATTGTTTTGAATTCTTAGAATTTTGTTCATTTGCAATGTACCTAAGTTAGTAGCGAGCGAAGCAAACCATATAAGATTGCGTAGCAATTTCCGGGGATTGGCGAGCGTTAGCGAGCAGGAGGCGCAACCCACTAGTTACTGTAAAAAATTTCGTATGCAAAATTCTTTGTTACTTAAAACTTGACGGTAAAAATGGATTTTAGGGTACAAAGTAATGGCTCCCTGAGTGCCGATACTATTTACCGTAATTTGAGTCGGAATTTTTTTACAGTGTACATTACTATCATAGAAAGCTTAGTATTAGCATGTCCACAACTTTGTGCTCACACTACCCTCGTGGATTCATTTGCTTGTTGAATTTCTATTTAGATTGATAAATTACGAGAAAATCAAAATTTACTACTAAAATAAGTAATAAATAAAATAGTTCATAACATAATGTCAGTTCATAACATATATATTATTGAAGAATATGAACATAAATGGTCAAAAATGGCATTTAATAAGCAAGTAAAGAATTTATCTTCCATTGTCGTTGTTGTTGTTGTTGTCGTGTCTATGCATACAGTGCTAGTGCAAAGATTAGAGTCCTTCAAAAGTTTTGATAACAAGATTTGCAAGTTCTGGTATCCCGATGGCTATGGAGAATTTCGATAGGGTGGGGGGGTGCTCCAAGTTGAAAGAGGGAGCCGATAATGGCCTGGCATTATCTTCCATTATAAAATGTATATTAAGTATGCTGCAATGTAACTATATATAAAAGCGCAACATGGTCTGCCAAGATTAATAAATTAATAAATATTTCTGCTCTTTTCATTTGTCCAATGTTCAGATTCGCTTCAATCTTATTTACGGCAATCAATGACCATAACATTTTTTACCACAATTTAGTTTAATCGATAATTAAAAAATATTTGGGCTTTAATTAATAGTAATATATTTAATTAATAATAAAACTAATAATAAAAATGTTTAAACTTGAATATAATACTGATTCACTTCGCCGCTGCTGATTATAATTTTTTTCCGATGATGTAAAAAAAGGTGAATTTACATTTTTAAGGTAGAAGAATATTTGAAATGGTACTTTTTACAATGAAGCCTTTGAATAAGTCCGTCGTTTGGTAGTCAAATTTTATGATCCTCACAGTTGCTTACGAGAACTTTTTGATAAATATTTTTGTTCGCTAAAAATGAGAACGATGCATGTTATCTGTGCTATTTTCTCCAGCAGTTTTATTAGATATTCACTTTTTTATGGCTTTGAAATTTGAAATATGCATGTGAAAATCTGTTGGGCGCATAGGCACCGCTTTGGCTTCTTTTATGCATTCCTATCTCTTTCCATTGTATATTTCTTTTTAGGGAATTTTCTTTCGAGTAATGGAAAATTATATTGTATTTTAAAACATTTTTAAGATATCTTTGCAAAGTAATTTATACATTTGATGTAAATATTAATTTAATTAACTGTACATTACTTTACGTATTAAATAAGTAATATACTTATAGTTGCACAATTCAAGTAATTTAAATATTAACTGCAGTAAAGCTGTCCTGTAACAGCTTTATGGTTAGGGGGAGTCTGGAGGTTAAGGCTCTACAATTTCGTGTCTGAAAACCTGATTGTGACAATGTGTTCATCATTAATTACTATTTCGGTTTTACTTCCAAGGCATAGGTACGCCAAGGAAAAAAATATGGTCAAAACTGCCAAAAAATGATTTGCTTCGTTTCTGGTTTTATGGGAACACCAAACAGATGGATTTAAAAACTAAACATAAAAAGAAATATATTTTAATGGTAGACTAGCCGTTCTAATAGATGAGAGCTTTAAATAATCTCTTTAACATAATAAACTAGGTTCTTCGAGTATGTATTAACTTTAATTGAAGAAAAATGTAATCTTTATTTATAAAAAGAGTCTATACTGACCAGTAAAATATCTTAATGAAGTCGAATTCCCATTAAAATCAATAAATATTTTGAGATATTAATTCATCTTCATCCGGTCGTATGATCTTATTATATCGTCAATTCTAACAAAGAAGTCTGGATATTATAAATCACATGACATGAAAGAATAACTATATGGTACATGTGGAAAAAGCGCGCACTTGTCTTTTGTAAATGACTTAGTAAATTTATATCCAGGATCTCTGCCCCATGTATATAGTTTGCAAATAGCTTTTCTTAACTATTTTCCTCAATAAATGATTCATAAAAATTATTATGGATATATCCTTTCAAAACACGACTGCAAATTAACAATCAGAGGGACAATTGTTAGATGTAAATGAAATATCTTCGTTTTATAGTATAAAATAGTGGAAGACTCGGCTCGAAAGTACTGCAGAAAACTTGAAAAGAAAGCATTATTAAAAGAAAGCTTTGAAAGTCGAACCAGCTTCTGTTTCTGAGCTAATAGTATCAAAGAATTGACATCTAACGAACTTCCCGACTTTGACCTCTCAACGTCGGGAGCAGATGTTATGATACAAACACAAATGCTATAACGTAATCATTGCAAAAAAATAAATAAACTGAACGAAACTATGTTATAAAGTAAGTAAGCAAAAATGTGGGAGAAAAGGAATCTTCTTAGAGCAGTTTAGACCATGGGATCCGTATTTTTTAGAAAAAAAATAATTTTATGAATCACATATAATTTTTTAAAAAAATCTATTTTTATCAAAACTTAATATTTTTCTTAAATAATTAACTGTAACGAAAAATGCTTTCACAGCTTAAGTAAGATAACACTTTTTTCAAAATGCGAAATATATTCAGAGCCATCTACTAAAGGTTTTTTTGTCAATATTTAACTTTTGCCAGCTAAATTTTTTCCATTTTTATAATTTAAATACCAAACAAAACTATTAAAATATGAAGAATGCAATTTTTTAAAAAATATTTTTGAATGTAGACTAAGATAGAACACCGGATATAAAATGATTTAAAAAAATATGTACCTCAACCCAAGGTTCTTTAAATGAAGTAACTGTAAACAAGCATTGTCTCCATCAACTGCAATTTTTTTTAAGCAAAAATAAATCTCAAAACACAATTTTTGGCACAGAACTTTCAAAGAACATAAACACATTTACCGCGAATTTATATGCAAAGAGGGTAGAAAAGGAAGTCTCACCTTACGATGAAGCGTGTATGTGTTGGCTATCTTCCAAAATGTCAAAACTTTGGGTCGTTTTAAAGGATATTTATCATTTATCTGTTGTCACCAACAAAGCAAGAAAAATGCTCAGTTTAATTTTAAAATTAATAATTCGATTGTTTAGTTTTCACCTAGGGATTTCAGCAATTATTCAAGGGCTTAATCATGATAAGTGAATCGAAATGAGAGGAGAAATTTAAATAACAATCAATTTCATTCAAATAGAGAACAGTTTAATAAAAGTCAATTTTTTCCCATTTAATTTTTTTAATGAACTAAAATTTCCAACGTTATTTAATCAAATATAATGCTTATTATCCACTTATATTACAATTTTCATTTATTACTATTACTACCCATATTATGAGCGATATTTCAAATGTGTAAAACCTTTTTTTAAATGTGTTCAAACCTGTTTTAAATGTGTTCAAACCTGTTACAAAGTTTTTTTAGTGGTCCCATTCCAAACACGGCTAATTTTACCATATTATTTATGAGGAAAGATAGGAATTCAGGGTACCATTTTATGAAGAAGGAATTATTTCCAGTGTGGTTGGAGGGTGGTTAGGAGAAGTGTATTGACAAATTGAAGATTGCGATGAAAATTGAAGGGTGATGAAAATAATAGTTGAGCCGGATTAGAATTAATAAAAAAAGCTTCTATTTAGAAGTATATTTGCAGAGCTCGAGTTACAAAATATAAAAATCATTCATACGAATTTCAGTTGAATCAATTTTGCATAATAATATTTTTAAGGACAGGCCATGGGAGACAAAACCCCCTCAACCTGCCTAATCAAAAGCCAAATTAAAAAGCACATGTAATTTGTTCCCAACGGACACAGAAGCGGAGATCCAAAATTGGCGATTTAATAAATTATAACATAGCCAAAACAAGGCCAACCAGCATATCAATATTGGGTTTAAAAGAATACCTTGGCGATCACGAGTCGCCAACAAATTTATGTGAATTATTACAACAATGCAACCGAAACATTTAGCTGTTGGAAAATTAGAATAAAAAGCTATAAATAGATTTTTGTTTTCGATTAAAGGCGACAGTGAATATATAAGTCTGCATTAGTAATGAAATAAAAAAGTATCCGTTACATTGATCTGGAAGAGAAGAAATAAATATTTTATGTTTGTTTTAAAAAGATTAAGTTTGTGATTTATTTTAAATATAATTCTATTAATAAAAAATCAGCTTAAGTAATGAAAGATATTTTAAAAGATAAAAAATAAATATGTGTATGCCAATTGTGGCATCACATTATTGTAGTTTTGATAATACTTTTTTTCTTCTCAATTTAGCATATTAATCTAGATACGTAAAAGAATTAACTTTTTTCTGCTTGAAGGGAGAGGGCACAATAGATAAAAATTGCTACGAAAAATTATTTTTCTGAATGAAAATCAGGAATGTAACAAATAGTGATTTAGCCAAATACCGAACAGCAACATTGTTTTTTTTTTAAAATTATAAATGAATATTTTTTAACTATGAATAAATTTAGTCATCATTAAAAATTAATCTATATTATTGGTATGCGGTAAAGGGAAAAAATTATTATATAAGTTATCCATATCAAATATTTAAGATAAATTAAAAACTGACTAAAAACTAATAATTTTTACCCGGAAAAAAGTCACCATAAGACGTTAAAATATATATAGTATATCAGAAACGCTTTTAAAAATGGCGTGCTATCATAAAATCTCCATAAGAACAAAATATTATGTACTTACTAAACTTAACTCAGTGGCGCGACAGCCCATAAAGGGACAAGGCCTACTGTGCCCATCACAGTTTTCTTGACCTTGGGCTCTGGGGTACATGAGCAGATGTTCCGGTCAGGTGGTCAGCCGAGCGCGAAACCCCCAGTGTTTAGTTCCCAAGCATGCTTGTTACTCATTTATCGACCCACTGAAGGGATGAAAGGCTGAGTCAACCTTTGCCCGGCCCTAGGATCGAACCAGAACCAGGATCGAAGCGCTACCACTCAGCCACCGGGCGTAGATAATGTACTTAAGCGAATAGAAATTCTCTTAATTGCCACTTCTCAAATAAAAACAAGTTTTTTTTTTAAAAAAATTGAAAGCAAAACAAAAATTATTTTTTCAGTTTTTAAATGAAACATTTAACTCTAAAAATCTCAATTCAACTTTTTCCTTTTGCCATATGTTTAACAAAAAAGAAACAATATAAGAATAACGTTCGGTAGAAACGCACTTTCAAAATTGCTGTGTCATAATATGGACGTAATTTAAAAGAAAAGTTAATATAAAAGCAGAAAAGATACAAGAAAGAAATTCGTTATTAATTCTTAGAACTTATTAACGTTGAATATCATTTTTCTATGTTACCGTTTATCTGTCAGCAAAAGAGTGATAGTATCAGAAACGCTCTGTTAAAATGCCGCGCTTTAAGAAAAACAACAACAAAAAAATTCATAAAACAAAACTTAAAAAAATCAGCAATACAAAGCTACTTCAGAGTAACGTGATCTAGTTTTATTCATCAAATTTCGATTTTCCATTTGTCTTCTAGAAGATAAATTTGTAAGACGTATGCGAGTAATAGAACTTAAGTAAGATTTGTAAAAACTATTTCCAATGAAACTAAAAATTACGATTTTAGATTCTTCTGTATCAAATCTATTCGAATTCCAAGAAAAAAACTTTGTTAAGAAACACTTTTCCTTAAAAAAAAAATTACTTTGCCGAAAAATTTGGCCAAACATTCCGACCGAATATTCGGCAAAAGGGCTGAACATCATATAGTGGCTGAATATTCATTACATCCCTAATGAAAAAGATGCCTGTACGAGATTTCTTGGATATATTTAACAGACCACAAAAAAACAAAACAAAAAAAAACATTTAATTCTACTTAATACGATACTGCACTCTGGTGCTCATCAGTTAAACAAATGTTTAAACAGAAAAAAAAAATAGAAGTTGGGACTAGATAATCTCTCATATTTCTCCGATAGGATTGGTTGGAGACTTGAACTAAAGTTAGCAAAATCATTAAGGGAAGATCTTTTTCGTGCCTGTTGTTTAAATATCATTTGAGTATTGTAGTTCATCATTTTCAGTAAAAAAAAACGTAAATGTGAATGTTGAATTTAGAGAAGAATAGTAATTTATGGTTGGTTAAATAAATAGAAGTAAGGGATAGACAAGTAATAGTTGTAATAACTTAAAGTAAATACTATTTTCATCGTATGATTTAGTTTATCTGCAATCAGTAAGAGAAAAGTCGAAACGTCCCCTTTTGATTATTTAATCTAGTCTTAACTGTTATTCAGTTTTTATAACGTGCTATTTCGTGTTTTTTTTTTATTCTTAAACGTCATATTTTGTCTTATTTAATCAGTATTTACGTAGTGTTTTCATTTTAACTTTTGTTCCATAGTTTATGATATCTGTGCAAAATAATAAAATGTATTTCGAGTTTTTTTTCGTGCATTTTAAATCTAGGTCTTTTTCATCTGGATAAGTATTTATAACCACTCAAAATTCATGTCTAGAAGGCAAATATTATGAAGCATTGTGTAAAACGTGACATAGAAAACTGTTTGAAAATTAACGAAGGTTTCAAAAAGAAAAAAAAAGAACCTTAAATTACATTGAGAAAAGAAAGTATGATCAAATCTGCAAACGGTAAAAATTACCGTGTTTTTGCCTCTATGGTAACACTAAAAAGCATGTCAATTTTTACCGGACAGTTTTAGTAATGATTCTGGTAAATTTAACTATAAAATAGGATTTTAAAATATATGTTATTTATTTTATCATGATACCTTAGAGCAGATTGTCCCACATGGTGTTCCACTAAACCCTTGTGTTCCATGGAGTGGTCACTAGGGTTCCAAAGGTTAGGACAACATTATCAGTTACTAAACCCTGTAATAAAATTTATATCTAATTAATTTTCTATTAGTTGTTTAATATTGATCTGATAACTATTTTCAACGTTTATTTTGGTCCTTTTCCCTTTTTATGCAAGCAAAAACCGCATTTTTACTCATTGATTTCCAGTTTATGCATAATCAAATTATGAAGTAGTGTAGATGGCCTTTAAGCCTGTAAATTCAACTGTCTGACTTGAAACCCAGTTTTAAGCCTAGTATTGCTAGAATTGCACGATGAAAACATTTCATTATTTATTCATTAATTAAATGTTTTCAAAATAATAAATGAAATTTTAATTATTAAATATTTCAAAAGAAATAATGATTATTAGTTGATTAATATTTTTGATAGTAGCTAATGTAATTTCTTCTCAGAGTTCGGAGAATTGAAAGTCTCAGAGTTAGGCTAAAAAGGTTCGATCATTTAGAGTTCTCAAAAAATTGAGAACAGCTGCCTTAGCATAAAAATTATTTATTAGGTTAATTTTTCTTTTCAGTTTTGATTTTTTACTAAATGTGTGATAATAAAAACTATAATTTTTAAAAGTAGGATTTCCGGTAAACCGTTACCATATGAAAAGAAAAATTACCAAATGAATGGTTTAAGTATCGTATATTTTAATTTTATTAACCAAAATTTTTTTTACACCAGAAATGTCATTGCCATACAGTTCGGTATTTTTTTTGTCAGAATTTTTTTCTCTATGTACTTAGCAGTCATTTTTAATCTTATTCAGTATAATGCGTTATTTTTAGCTCAAACCACTTCACTAGCTCTATTTTCGATTAAAGATTAAATGATTTTCAAACATTCCATGNTACAATATAAAAATTTGATTTTTATTCATTTGGCGTGAAAATGCGAAGTTAGCCCCCGAATTTAATTTTCAGGATTATGTCCAAAATAAGGGTGGTCAAAAAAATTTAAAAGGTGGTCATTTGTGGTCAAAAAATGGTCAAACGAATGCAGTTTGAATTTTTGAATTTCCTCATTTTCGGGGGCTATCTTCGCATAGCTTTAAAGATTAAATGATTTTCAGACATTCCATGTCTATCAATATTTTAGTAGCTCAACGATTTTGCTACAAAACATTGCTTTTAACTAATACTTTTTATTTTTCAAATCATAAAAAAAAATATTTTGAGCACAGATACAAATCTGGTCGTTGCCAAAATTAGGGGTGATTGTGCTCCCGAAAAAATCCGGATTTCTGAAATTTTCGCTAACAGGGATCCGGAAGTTTCCGGAGATCGAAGGTCAAGACGTTTCAAAAAATCATTGCTCACAGAAGTTTCCGGAAATCTAATTTTCAAAGGTGGAACTTAACAACACAGTTTATTTTATTTGTTTGTAAGGGAGAGCCAGAGAGATACTTTATAAGCTTATATTCATGATTAATATTCATTTTTTATCAGTAAACAGTTGTGATAATCATAAACTCAAGAACGAAAGACATATTTGTAATTTTTAATTACTTCTCCTTGTCCTCAGAGGTCACCAAGTCATCACGTAAAATTTTAAATATATTTTAAGCAAACTAAGGAATATTGAGAAAAAGGAAAAAAACCTTGTTTAATTTTTTTTCTAATTTTTCAATTGAAACTTTTTTTTCTTTTCTTTTTAAACTCAAGAAATTTTCCGGAATTTTGACTTGGGCTCACAATCACGCCTGCAAAATAAAATAATGAAATTTTTTAGAGACAAGCATTTTTAAAAGCTGATCCTCCCCCCCCCTTTCCTTAGAAAAAGATGGCCCACAAATTTAATGTCATTTTATACCTATTATAAATTTAGAATGTAGGTTTGCTTATTTTTTCTCAAATTTATTACACAAATGTGTTGATTATTTCAATATACTTGACCGAAATTAATTAAAAAAAATATGTAATGACATTACATATTATTTTAAATAACAAATTGAGCATTTTTGTAGACTTAGACAATTAAAGAAAAAAGACGGGAATTCGTATGCTAAAGCTTTGTATTTAATAATATCATTAACTCCAATTCAATCATCGCAAAACAAGGACATTAAGTAAAAACAATAATTCAACAAACAAAATCTGGAATCTTTTTAGAAAAGTTACTAAACAAGTTTTCTTTGATTAAAACGTTACTACCTGTATATACAGTGACGAAAAAGAAAATATGAACAAAACATTTCGAAATCCTATTATATGAACTTCATTGTGAAGTAAGAGTTGTCAACAAAATGTAACATACTTTTCCAAATATGTCTGAAATTTTCCGGAAATTTTTAAAGGCTTCAACCATAACTCTTTTTTTTAAACAAAGAGATTCATGCTTACTTATATTGGTTTTTTTTCCAAGACTTTTTTTCTCATTCTATCAACTTTCATCATTTAATATAGACAAACGAAGTTTTTCATTAAAAAGCCATAAGGATTCCTTTCGATTTATTATGTCAAAAACGAAAAAAAAAAAACTTTCAGCAATAAAGAACACAATGAAATGTTTTTAGCTTTGTAAACTGAAAAGGAAAGCTTTTTGGAAAATAGAGTCGGTTGAACAAAAGTTAATTGTATATAGAACTGGAGTAACTAAAAGAGAATTTTTTTGATCATTTCGAAACTCGAGAAAAATGACCCTTGGTAGCTTTGTGTGGTTCAAGGTGTTTTAACTGTTAGCGTCATCATTTTAGGTTCAGCTTTCACTTCAAACTGAAATGGAAAAAAAAGGCAATGAAAAGAATATCTATTTCTATGACTTCGGAAATTTTTTTTATTAGGAAGTAAAATAATAAGATATAGAAGGTCTTGAGAATAGAGAAAGTTTTGATGAAAGTCTAAATTCCAATGTTATATATCACTTTAAACTAGTAACAGTTATATAATTGTTTTAAGCTTTAAATACTTTCAATGTTACTCGAATAAATTTTTATGTCGTAATGTAACAAAAGTTAAAATTACGTACATTCAACACATTCCATACATACTTTTAATTCATCATTAACCCCTTAACGATCGGTTAATTTTCAAGAAAACGGTCATAAAAGTGCCTATTTTTTTGGCTTTTGTATTTAGTGCTGAAATCTAGTTTAAAATAAACTAACTATCTACAATTACCTTAAAAAATATTCTGGTACTGCTATCTGGTGTGGAAAGTGAGAAATAAAATGTTTTCCGGGCAAAAGAAATGAATTAGTTTTATTCTTATTGGCGCGTTACTACTGAACACTCCAGCCCGTCAGTGTCACGGGAGCGAGAAAAAACGGGCGAAAACTCTCCCCGTCATTTTCACGGGAGCGAGAAGGAAGGGGTTAAAAGCATGCAAAGGACATTCCTTCAGTTACGTATAATTAATAACGTCGCTGTAAAATTTGTTATAATAATTGAAGAGAAGAAAAAAATTTGCATGTTTTGAGCGCTCAAAAACTAAGCACCCATTCTCAAAACTCAAGAAACGTGAGTAAAGAAAACGAAGTAGATTTAAAGAACACAAAATTTACGTTTCAGTTTCTTAGCTTTTTCTTTTCAAATCTGTTTTGCTTTCCCTATTCACATTTGGTGAGTCTGAGAAATAGATGCCTATTTTTGAGAGCTCGAGTGTGTGCCGAATTTTTTTCATCTTAATAATTAATGAAGCAAATGAAGTATTCACGTTATCAAGAATATCTTTCTGCATCAGTTTTTCGAGATTATTCATTTTATAATCACAATGTTGGTGCTAAAAAGCACTATCCATACATTTCTGCATCAAACTTAAGTCGTAAAAATACTTTTTGAACGCTGTTATAAAAAGGAAAACATTAAAATAAAGGTTCTCTTGCTTATGTATGATGTTTTGAACAATAGCTTCAGAGATATAAATACAGCGTGTATCACAATTTCCTCAGGGATTTGGTAGGCTTATAAAGATGTATTAGTTCATGATTTTCTCGGGGTTATATCAAGATTATGTGTCCGTGACCCTTTGCTGAGTCATTTAACAGAATTACAACGAAAAATCACAACACCTCCTAAAAGAGAGAAGGCCTCAACACGGGTCAATTTAGTAGTCTGGCATAACGAATATAAACTACGCAAAATGAAAAAGATGTCACTATGATGAGGACAAATGAGAAAGATGTCACTAACTTCAGAGGGGAGATGCGAAAGATATCATCACGTTTTGACTGCTAAAGGATAAAATTTCTTGTTCATGGAAACACGTGCTGCGGCCTTCTCTCTTCTATGAGTTATTGATTGGCTGCAATTGATCGTGACATGTGGCAGCGAGTGTGGCAAGAATTTGACTTTAGGCTAGAAGCAATGCATCACCAAGTGTTCACTTATTGAACATGCGTGGAAAGAGAAATTCTAACGTTTCTCTGTCTAGATTGTTGATGTCTGTGTTTTCACGCTTAATTTGTTGATGTATTGGGAATATTTTATTTTTTTACAAGCCTTCCTAACGGAGGGAGTTGCGACACAACCTGCATTTCTAACAAAAATCATCTGTGGGAGGCTATTCAATTCACTTGGAATAATATTGAAATTTCGAAATAAATTTAAAAAAAAACTGTTTTCGAAGGTGTAGAATGGTTTAATTACAATAAGTTTCCACCATTTTCTTTTATAAATTTTATCATGTACTTAATGTTTTAAAAATTCCCTTAAATTAAATGTCTTTAAATGTTCCACGTGTCCTTAAATGTTTTTACGTAATATTTTAGATCATTTAAAAGAATATGTTTTGTTCTATCGGAGCTGTTTCTTTTATGCGCGAGTTAATTTTTATTAATTTCTAGATCACTGAAATGTCAAGTTGAGAAAAGTTGAGCCTTCTTTTTGAAATGTTCAAGGTTCTAAAACTTCTAATTTTATTTGCGCTGTGTATGGAGAAGGTCTCATAGCTAAAGAAACCGTCTGTCAAGCTTAAAAATGAAAATTTTAATCACCACAGTTTGTTCTATCCGTCCAATTAAGTTCAATTAAGAGTTATTTAAACGAATTTTGCATGAAAATAGCAATAAACAAAGAAAATAGTAGGACAAGTAAAATGCTTCCAAGTCTTAACCATTGAAAAATTTCAAAAAATGACGGAACTTAATTGAGAAACCAATAAAAAGATTTAAAATAAAATTATAATGAATACCCAAAATAATCTAATAAAATATGTATTATTATTTTACTGTAAGATTATATTCATGCAAAATTTTATTACTTTGTTTTTATTACCATATTGTTGTTCTTGTTTTTTTATACTGTAAAAAGCATAGTTTTTATTGAAAAAGAGCGGTATATATAAAGCAAATTGACAATTCAATGCTCCAGTCTGGCAAGTGACGTATTAAAAGTATTAATATATTTGTCAAAAATTATTTTGTAAATGCGTATAGATGCATTAAATACCTAGAACCAAACGCCAATAAATAAAAATAGTCAAACCCCGCTATAGTGAACCTTCAAGGGACCGTCATTTTGGTTCACTATAACCGGGGGTTCACTATATCCGTTACACATGCAATTTAACTAATGATTCCCAAACTCCTCCCTTTTATTACACATCATTCAAATAAATGACTTAAAAATATTATGTAGTAGTAAAAGATGTGTTATTTTTCATTACTCTTCGTCTTGCGTGCAAAAAAAATTAGTATATTTTAGGTGATGAGCAATCCTCAAAATCAGATATTAAAACACTTCCTGACTCTCAGATAATTTTTCCTGAATTTCTGTTATTCCGCTATTTAAACCTGTCTAATCTGCCATTCAAGCACATGAAAGTTGCCTCATAAAATCGCTTAGCAAATTCATGGACATTTGTCCAGATACTGGAAGATTGCGGCTTCTTCGAATGGTGAACCACTTCAGTAATGTTTCTTCAACATCCTTGTGGTCCGCTTTTCTCAACTTTTTTCTGCCATCGAAATTTTTTTCATGAGCAGAAATAATTAATTGCCTATTTTTCCATTTGTTACAAACTACAGATTTGGATAGTTTATATTCCCTGCAAATATCAACTTGATTGAATCCATTTTCAATTTTTCTGATTATGTCCATTTTATCATCAATGGAGAACGTTTTACGTTTACTGGTCGCCATAGTTAAATTTGAGACACTTGTTTGCAGTTTTTTTTAAATGAACTGAGAGCAAAGAGGAGTTGAAATGAGGGCCTTATCAACACATATTAGTGTCCAACCCTTTGACCAATTATGAATAATTACTCATTCCCTCTGACAGAAAATGCATATTGATCCCACTGACACCTTACAGGTGCATCATCTGCCTGGATTGGAAACATCTGCTTGGTTTGTTTAGGGATTGGAAAGTGAGATAAAAGAAGCAAACAAGGAAAAATGAGAAAAATGATCCCCTCTATAGATGGTTTTAAAAATCGGTATATATATATATTAATTTTGAAGTAGAAATTTCAAAATTATTACAAAAAAAATCAGCAGAAGACAGAAAAAAGTTCATTGTATCCAACTTCATCATTTTTTTGGTTCACTATATCCACAAAAAATAACATTATATGTGTATATCAAGGCACGGGACCGAACATTTCGTTCACTATATCCGGGAGTTCACTATAAACCGTGTTCACTATAGCCGGGTTTGACTGTATTTTTATTCATATTAAAAGGAAAAATGCATAAAATTATAACTTACGATAGTTCAACCAATGAGAAATCACGAAAATATTACTTTTTACTTATGATAAATTTTGTATTTGTTTAAACAAACATTTAATGCTATTTGTGTTCAAGCTCATTTGCACTTCATTTAATTTGAAGCTAAATTCTAGCTGTGTAGCAGTGAGAAGCTGTTCAAAGTGAAAATTCTTGAAATCGATGAGAGATGTTTTCAGAGCTTAGTAATGAAAATGGAAATATTTTTTTAGAAATAAAAAGTTAATTTTTCCTGGAAATAAATTAAATAAATTTAAGATGTGGGCAGAAAAATTAAAAATACAATTCAATTGAAAAAATAATAAAGAAAAGAATGTTCTTAGCTGTGCGTTTTGATTTCTGTTTCTTCTTTTTTGAATTTTTTTTCAGAAAATCGCAATTGACAAAAAGTTAAATTTTGTTTCCTCACATAGAAATGAATGAAAACAACTTTGATGAAAAAAAATACAGAAATTTGTATAACTTATAATGAATTAATCATTAAAAACAACTTACTTTTTACGAATAGTTTTTTTTTTGTGAAGCAGCTATATCGTTAAAAGTTAATGTACCAAAATAACAACTAATTAGTTTGGATAGCCATGGAAGAAAATTCGAGTAAATATTTTTAGACAAATGCACACTTGTTCTTAAACCTTTAGAGAGAATCATGTACAATTTCTTAGAGTTTAATTATTATTTGGAAACGTCAACGCAACTGCCAAATTACCAAGATTTATTTGATAACATTTAATTGCACTAAATCTGCCAGAAATAGATTTTATATGAATAAAATATAGATTTGATGGAGTAACAATGAATAAAGATAAGATAATTCAAGTATTACCAAACCAGAATTTGACTTGGTCGTCTAAATTATTTATCCGAAAACTAATGCTCAATAGCAAGTCTGAATTTTAAATACAGATTAATATAAATGCATTATTGCAATTTTCTGCAATTTTTTTTCCTCATAAATATTTTTTCGCAGGTTTACATTGAAATATTTTTTCGTTAAATTGAGACATTTATTATTCATTTTTTTAGAAAAAAAATGCTTTTGTTGCATAAAACGTACTGAAAGGAGAACATTCTGAAAATTTTTAGAAAAAAATCATTTTTATGTATTAAAAAAGAAAATAATTATATTCTCATCGTATGTATTGTACGATAAGTAAAATCTTATAAATTTGTTTTCACATCATTATATAGGGTTGATACGGGAAATCAGAGAAATATATTTACAAATTATTTTTCATCTAAAATGTTTGATGTGTGATCTTAATATTACACACCACAAACTGATCTGAAACCAAGTTCATTCCGCACGTTTTGTGGTTTTCTACTGCCAAAGGTTCCTAATTCTGGCGAGAAGCATTACAGTTTTTTTTTCAGTGGTTTTTCATTGGTGAGTCATAAACAATAAACAGTGTCTTTGATGTAATCCCATAAAAATATCACCTTTCTTAAGCCCCCTCAATCTTTCAGTCCATGTGATTAAAGGGCAAATCCTTGTCATCGGCAGGCCATTGTTTTTGCACCAACGATTCCAAAAACACTGCAAGAACACAAAGAATGCATTTGTGCAGTATTAAGAACCATTGATAAGGTGAAACAACACAATTTAAGTAACGAACTTGATTACAGATTAGATGTTTGTCTTGTAACGAAAGGAGCATGCATCGTAATTTATGACTGAACTAATGCTATATTTTTCTTCTTGATATCAAGTATAATTTAATAAATGTTATTGTATTTAATTAATATTTAATTGCAATTCGAGTAACAGTTTAAAAAGGTAATGGAAAAACTGATAACTTATTTTTTGTTGTAGCCATGAATATGTATATCCATGGTAATATTTGAGATATTTTTGACTCGTTTTCTGAAAGAAATATTAAAATCAATTTTATTAGTCATTGTCAGACAGATTAATCTTCATCAAATAAAGAAACTTTTTAATTCTGCATGAAAGTAAGTTAACTTGTCAAGGAAAAACTATATGGTTATTAAGAATAGNTCTACCTCTTTTCCTGTTCGTTAGGGGTTTGTGTAACAGGATTTTTTTTAAATTTGAGTCATCATTCCTTCTGAAAATGTGAGCTGCCCAGTTCATTCGATGTATTTTAATGAATTTCACAATAACTGGCTCTCTGTAGATTTTATACAGTTATCAGACAGATCAATCTTTATCAAATAAAGAAATTTTTTAGTTCTACATGAAAGTAAGTTAACTTGTCAAGGAAAAACTATATGGTTATTAAGAATAAGTTTCTTATAAATCATAAAATATATCATTAAAATAAGAGTTATAATTTTAATTTTCAACGATGGCTTGTTTTAAATAAGTATGTCTGCAATATAAATCATTTTTAATATTTTCATTAAATAACTACTATTATAGAAGAACATAGGAACCCATATTTCTGATTCCTTTTTTATTATTTGAGTTATTTTTTTTAAAAATCTTACTGAAAGTATAAAGAAAGAGTTTGGTAGCAAAAAATGCACTTTCGAAAAACTTTAGTTGCAAGTATTGTTCCAACAAAATAAATTTGAACTTAAAAACCTCTATATATTTCATATAAGAAGCTTAGAAAATTTATTTTACTATTTACTATCTCAAACTTTATGTTCTAGTCATTAAGCTTTGAATTTATGTTTATATTTCACTCATTTATGATACATAAGCATACTTAAATTTTGAGCAATACTGCAACTATAGTGAATTAAATCTAATTTATGAGATATAGAAAAAAATTTACTCTTCGCTATTACTTTATAAAACTTTTCTGGTGTATGCAATCAAATATAACACTTAAAAAGAATCCTTTGATTTTAAAAACAAATTTAGCCCATGTTGATCTTAAAGAATGATTTATTTTGAAATATTTCTATTTTTAACGTCGTCTTGCAGAAATCTGCGAGAATTAAATTATACTTTTTTAATACTAAATAATATCCAGTTTAACTTTACAAAATATCGCTGTTGGTGTTGCCAATCCTTCAGAATCCACAACGAGCTACATCCATGAATCCATGTACCCTGCCGAAATTAGGCATAAAAATAGGATATGACTAAATGTCTTTGTTCTCAAAACCTAAACAATTTAGGATACACTTGAAAGAGGCAGCGCTCCAGTGGCGTATTCGGTAAAGACGTCACTGATTCTTCTGTTGGACAGCTAGGCGGTCGTGAGTTCAAGCCTGGCAATGATTAAACAATTGGTGTGTATGCGCATCAAGATAACATGCTTATTCCGTGTAGAAAGAAACAAGCTATGGATGGTTAACTGTGTAAGGCTAAAAATTAGCCGTAAGACTTCAGGTTTACTACTTCCGACTAATTTTTATGCTTAAGCTTGGAAAAATGTGCCATCCAATATTATTATATTTGTACTGTTTTTAATATTACGTGTTCTTTCAATTTAATTTTCAACGAAACAAACAACAAATGAAGTCGGAAGACTTCGGAAACTTGCTATGATGCTAACCCAAAATAAAACGAAACCCAAAATTTTACGAAAATATAGCCAAATAAGGGATAACACTCAAAACATGGCAAACCTTAAAATTTTTTTATGTTGTGATATTAATTTTGTTAAATTTGTTTAAGCTCTCGATCTGTTAGAATTTTTAAATTACAGTAAACTCTTATAAATGGTAAAATTAATCGTAAATTTAAAATAAAAAATAACAAAAAAACGAAAATTGAGAATTTTTTTCTCTGAGTTTTTCCATCGCATGCGCTGTATAAAATACTGCGCATGCGCTGGAAACTATTTTAATTACTCATATCTAAAACTCATTTTCTCAAAATTTAAAGCAGAAATTTTATAACTAATTTTGAATTGCTCTAAAAATTTGTTTAATGTTATTGATTATTTTACATACATTTTGACATACATACATAAAATACATTTTGAATTTAGTTATATAAAAACACGTAAGAAAAAAAATTGTTTTTATAAAAAATATCCATATCTCCATACAGATTTAAGCGAAGGTTACGAAATTTTGAGCAATTTATGAATACTATAGCCGAAATAATTGCTACACATTACAAATTTATCGATACCTTTTATTGGCATAGGGTATTGAAAAACGCTATTTTCCCTCAGTAACTTATTGTCGCTCCCTCAAACCTCTAAATTTTAAACTTCGTTAATAAGTATGATAAGTCATGTGATCTAAACATTTTTGAAGTTATAAAATGATTCTTTCAACCCCTGTAATAAAAAAAAATATTACTCACTTATACAAATCATTGAGAATATTGTTGCAATTAGTAAACATATCAAAGAAAAATTATGATTTAATTGAATATTTCTTAACAAAAAAAATTTTTGTGTATACAATGAAGAACTAGATTTTGTTGATAAAAGGACGCGATTATAAATAAATATATTATAATTAAAAAAGTATTATATAATTAAGGACTAATTACATAAGCAAGAATTTAATATAAATGTTCACATGCTATACTATCGGAATAATAAAAAAAAACGTTATAAAATTAGTTTAAGGTATTTTCCTATTCAAAGTAAATTCAAATTGTATAAACTAAAAGCTTCGAAAGTTTCATATTTATCTAATAAAAAAATTAATTAATTAATGGGCACTACCGTTCATTTTTGGAAGTCTGTTCATGATATAATTGCATTATCTTTATAAATAATTTACTTTGAATCATGTTTAATTTGTTTAACCATTCACTCAATAAGATTCAAGTAAAGGAAATCTTCAAAGTATTTTCAATGCCATTTCCCTTTTATTAGTGTTATGTAGAATTTAAGAAAATTGACGTTTTGTTTCTTTCATTGAAATAAATCTTTTCATGCAATCCATTTATACAACATAGAGGTAATTATATGAAAGTATGTGCAATTAAATTTATTTAATATTAAATTTTAACGCAAATATAATTTACTTTTTATTGCCTGGCAAAATTTCCCTTTTTTTTGGAGGGGGGAATGATATTATTCCCTCATTTGTTCTCAGAAACTTTGCACTAATATGTCTGGCCTTAATTGTTTCTTGAGGATGAGAAAAGTATCCCTCTTTACGGCTTTTCTCAGCCCTAAGAGTATTAGTACTAAGAGTTATTTGAGTAGTAGTTTATGGGATTCTTTTTAACAAAATCACAAAGTCTAGGCATTAATTTCTTTTTGTTCATTCATTTATTTATTCTTTAGGGGTTTATTAAGCCAATCTTAAATTTTTTTAATCCTTGAATTTTAATTGGATATCGCTTGTCTGGAGGCTTATGCCATAAATTTCTCAGTGAGTATCCTTTTTCAATTTATGCACCACTTCCTTTTCATGCATGCTTTAGGGTAGCTTATTTTTTTCCGAGTTTCAAATTTTGGTTCGAATCGAGAGCATTAATTTCTCCCATCTAGATCTTCTCCTTTATTTTAAATATTGTCCCTAAATTCTTAAGAATCGGTAATTAGCCTCTATAATTAGCTAATAATGAAAATCTATTATTCCTTCTTGTTTTTTTAAAAGGCAAGATTACGTAATGCTGCATTGTATAAAACGATGTAGATATACGATGTGTAATATTGAAACTTAATTAGGAAAGGTTAAAACTTATGAAGATGAAAGGCGAGCTCCTATTACAAAGTAAAATATTTTAACTTAATTTTGTTTAGTTTATTTTTGATTGCGAGGCCCCAATAAATCTGCTGTGCCACACTAATTCTATAACTAAGGAAATAAATAGGAAATGAATACGTAAAGAGAGAGAAATATTCTTGTATTTCCATATTAATATCAATATTACTATTATTATCCACAGTGTAGTGTTATAATTTTCTTTCGGAAATTACGTAAAATTACCGGTAGCAGTCTGCCATTTAATTAATCATAATGTTTATGGTTACGAACATTTTTTTTCGTTACGGTTTTGAAATCGTTTACGATGGCATAGTTAAAAAACAGTGAATACAACACCTTACGGTTTTGTAACCATTTACATCTAGAATGGTTTCGGAACCATAAAAATGGATTTCAACTGGACATTAGAATAAGGCTTTTAATTTGGTGATGAACATTGAAGTTATCTTATGGTTGAGTTGAGTTTTGTCAAGTAAACCATAAAAATAGCGGAATTAGTTTATCTTACCGCGTTTGTAGTGAGAGATGGGAAATACAAAACTTTTGTGTTAAAAAGCTTTGTGTTGCTACCATCTACTCGTGAATGAGAGTTTCGTATACCAATAGTCCACAGTCACAGATTGCTGAGTGCCGGGTATTAGAAATTCCCCCATAAGAGGAAGAAATCGAGATAATATTGTGTTGTCAAAGCTGGGATTCGAGCCCCGGTCAGCCCGTCATGAAACTGACAGAATAACTCTCTTGGCTAAAGTATGTCCTCAGTTGCAAGGAAGTGGATGGCTTGGTAAGATGTTCAACTTACACATTTAAGATTATACGATTATTAGGCTTCCGATGTTGGAAAATAAAAGTATGAACTTATCCTTATCACATGGCACAGCTTCCAGCAGTTTTGCCTCATTTGGTAAAAACAGCCAATAAATTATTTTTCTCTCAGTTTATGGTTTGAATATCCTATGTATACGGTAATTTGATTGTTTTGGTTAAATATGGTATAACAATGTAACAGATTTAACCATTTTTGACTATTTGACCATTTTTTTTCCGAAAAATTTCTAACAATGCACGAAGTCTAAATTTTCACAAAATTTAGCCAATTATTAGAAGGCATAAGTACTAACAATTGCGTTAAAATATTTTTTAAATCATGGTTTGGAGTAAAAAAAAAACTAATCAATATATTAGTTTTTGAACCATATGAGTTTTAGACAAATTGCTTACATTTACATTCATTAATGAAACATATACTGCTTATAGAATATTTTGAATATTGCTATTAAATTATAAAGGAACCACAAATTATAGATACTTTATTAATGACAATGAAGAACCATTTATTTTATGTTATTATTTTACATTATTTTATATTGTTTATTTGTTTCTTTTTCCATGGATGTTCTTAAATTTCCTTTTTAAAACTCTAAAAAACTCTATATACTTAGTTTTTTACGCGAGAACAATTTGCTTTTATTATCTTTACGAAGTTTTATAAAAAATTTAAAAAAAATGAACTCAGAGTATTCGTATTTTAATGAATTCCCTGATAAAATAATATATCTTGAAATCATTTCTTGTAGTAGTGCGTTGTTTTTAACATTCTTCGTAAATGAATATTTTAAAAATTTGAATTATTTAAAAAAATACTTGCTTTGCAAACCCAGTTGAAGAATCTGCACTCGTAATAAAATATTTAAAATAATAATATTCATTTCTAAAATTCAAAGGTCACCTACATCTCGTATAATTTATGAAAAAAAGCTCGCAAAATAACCAAAGTGAATCTCATCTGTCATAAAAGTAGTGATGTTACCGGCCTTACATTAAGTAAGATAAAATATTTAAAACATTTTCAATTTTGAGAATGATTTTTTAATGTTTTTTTTCCTTAAAATTGATAATGAAAGCCCTTTATAACGGAATTTTTTTAATATATAAAAGCATTATTTAAAGGAAGGAGAAATAAAAAAAATTCCCCAAAACTTTAAATTTTTTTAAACAAAAAAAAAATTCTTAGATAAAACTTTTCTTTCGAGACAACGGAAAATGCAAATTCCACTTCACCATTTTTCTTATTATTCACGTCAGACGCTATTAACTTTTGAAAGCTTATTTCATAAATTCTTATTCATCTATTTCAAAAATAAATTGTGTCATACTTCAGCGATGTGGTTGAGATAAAGCTAATAATAATTTAAAAGCAGTCCTACACTTTTTAAAAAATTTAATGAGTTTTTCGATTGAAATATTATATTTTGTTTCGTACATTAATATAGATAATGATGCAGTTCTTATAGATAATGAAATATTATAGAAAGTGGATCATAATTTGCATGGTATTTTTTTCCTTAGGACTTTTTATGAAAATTTATCATACATGTTACAAACTTCGCTGTAAGGAATGATTATAAAAGTTCATGCCCATCAGGCATCTCATTAAAGTAGTTTCATTGATTTAAGTGAAATAACTAGAAATTAATTTTCTTTTTTGCGGCAATACATATGCAGAAGTACTTTTACCAACTTACTCAACTAAAAGTTAAAATCTATTGAAAACATTCAAATTTTGGTGTTATCTTATCCGTTACAGGAACATGAAGTAATGTTCTCTAAAATGAAGGAACAACGCGAGTTTCTGTAATAAAAGACCAGTTTTTATTCCAGACTTCTTCAGAATATTTTCCGGCTTAAAGTTGTGTTGTTGACAAAGCGGATTATCAGTATTTTTCAGAATTGTCATAAAGTGATTAAAACCGTTAGTTCAATTTCGAATTTGTTTGTTCAAATTCGAATTTTTACGAAACAACTTTCTTATCATACGGTAACTTTATCATTTTTCAAATCATTTTACGATTATTATCAGTACTTGCTTTTACTTTTTAACAATTATTTTATGGCTTTGAACTCACGCATTTTGACTTTATTGTCAAAATGATTCTCTACCAGGTATTTATCTTTCTTTAGATATAATATATTGATAAGTTAAATGGTTAATGGCAACAAGATGGGCTGATTGTGTTTAAGGAATTTTACGCTTAAAATGATTTCAATATGTAAGGATTTTAAGTTAAGACAAATTTCAAACACATCTTTATAATAAAAGAACTTTCTTTATTATTCATAACTTTCTGCATAATAACAACAAGCTCTGGTGGCTCAGAGTACAGAGCGCGCCTTTCCGATGAGGTCACTCAGATTCATATTCCAGTGATGACTAGTCCATTCGAATTCTGCTCTGGCTCGTCTGGTGCCTCCATGTCGATTTCGAGCACAGATTTACTTCACAACTTTTATAGAAAAAGAATTCTTTTTCAGATGGTAAAAAACCATTCTGTCATCAAGTTTATGTAGAATTTTTACGGGAAAAACTTGCTCTTGTATTGTAGAAAACCTTGTGACTATGGATTTACATTGAAACATTTTACGTAAAAAACTTGTTCCTCTATAGTATCTATGGTAAAAAACTGTTGTGGCTACGAATTTACCTCGTAGGTTTTACGGTTTTGCTCAACAAACACAGCTCTCTGAGTTATAAACTGTAAATTTTTTTTACAGTGCACATACGTGTGTCAAATAAGACAATCACGCTCATTAACGCTAACAATACATATTGAAGGCGATTCTAATGTGATTATTACTGATAATAATTATCAAATACAATCAACGATACGATATCAAAAATATAATATTGCGAGTATTATACAAAATGCTTATTATTAAATACGTTATTAATGTGAGCTTGGTAAACTTTATTTCGATAAAGAAAATATTGACTAATGTAAAAATAATATTAAATAATTTAATGGGGAAAATTTCACGATGTATTGTTCAAAATGAATTTTAAGAAAAATACATTGCGATAGTTAAATTTGCACTTATTGGTTATGCAGTGTTTCCCAAAGTGTGGTACGCGTACCCCCAGGGGTACGGGAANAATACGATCAACGATACGATATCAAAAATATAATATTGCGAGTATTATACAAAATGCTTATTATTAAATACGTTGTTAATGTGAGCTTGGTAAACTTTATTTTGATAAAGAAAATATTGACTAATGTAAAAATAATATTAAATAATTTAATGGGTAAAATTTCACGATGTGTTGTTCAAAATGAATTTTAAGAAAAATAGATTGCGATAGTTAAATTTGCACTTATTGGTTATGCAGTGTTTCTCAAAGTGTGGTACGCGTACCCCCAGGGGTACGTGAACAATTTAGCGGGGGTACGCGTTCTTATCCAAAATATCTTGCAACAAACGGAAATTTCAAAAATTTTTATTTACAAACAAACCTAGCCATGAAATTTTACGATTGCGTATTTTTCTATTGGCTATTTTTTTCAGAGCTAACAGTTAATAATTAGTGGTGTCAACAGCCAGTTGTGATTTTTAACTTTTGTGCAATTCCCCGATTTAAAAAAAAATTGAATGGATCAGATATCCGTTTAATATTAATACCACATCCACGCCAGAAAGATTGTCGCATGCGGAAGAAGAGCAATTATTGGAATTGGCTTCAGACGGATTCTTGAAAAATAAGCATGAGGAGGATATTTCAACATCATTCTGGCTACAAATGCAAAGCATGTATCCAGTCTTAAAAGAAAAAGTTGTGAAATACATTTTGCCTTTTCCAAATTCATATCTATGTCTAGTCGCTTTTTCAGCATTAGTGGACTTTAAGTCGAAAAAAATATATAGATTATTATACGAGGAATCGCTTCTCAGACTAAAATTGACCACAAGATAACCGAATTATGATGAACTGTTATCATAGCAAAAAAAGTCATCCTTCTCACTGATGCAAATAAACTTATTAACAAAACTTTGTACCAAAAAAGAAAAATAAACATTTTTTTTAAAAAAAATTCATTTTTTTTCTAGTGGTACGCAGCATTACGAAAAATTTAGAAAAGGTACACAAACGTCAAAAGTTTGGGAAACACTGGGTTACAGGATCAATGTTCGTAGTTGGCGGCTACTCCAAAAAAAACACTCGCCAAGCCTTGGTCCTCACAACCTATGAGTACCATTTAGTCTTAAAAAAACATCATTTCTTCTCTTAACATCACTAAACAGCATGTAACTCAACAAACAATACAATTATATTTAAATTGGAAGAGTAATCTCCCATCCGCATCGTATTTCCCTGATCTTGCTCAAATTAGAAATTACAACTCTTTTTTTTTTCAAGGTTCGCACAAACAATATTTATTTTTCGCGTAAGTGCAAACAATTTGTTTTAATTAATATTTTTTATTGTATGTTCCCATAGAAACCATTGTTTTAAACAAGCGACTAGGGGAAGGACGATTCCATAATGTTAAAAACTTAGAGTTTCGTCGGAAGAGTGAAAATAGGGAAAGAGGGAAATTACACTGAGAATATTGGGGATTTTTTTGTTCGCTTCCTTGGCGTATTGGTTAAATTTCAAAGGTTTACCGTCAGCGTATTGACAAAACATACCGTAGATTGTAAAGGGGTTGGCGAAAATATCTATCGGCGTTGAAGGAGCGTCTCGCAAATCGCCAAACAGCTGTGTGCTTATGTTTTTGTTTTGTTTTCGGTATCACGTATCTATCATTCACCAAGTTATATATGGGTGTCACATTTCAGAGTTTCAAATAAGCTGATCTTCATTAGATTCTTCTGCATTAAATGAAATATAAAGCGTATTTTTTTGTTATAGCTCCGACATAATCGTTTGTATTTGTTAACATAATTGTGTTTATTAGCGTTTTTTAGAAGATCGTAATAAAACTAAGATAAAAAAAATTATATATTATTACCTCCATAGCCCCCTTCTGTATTTTCATAACTTTCATTAAATGTATACGCGTATTTCGAGTAGTGAACTTCTTTACCTACTCATCCACTTATTAAAATTAATAATTTCACAATAACCTCTAATCCTTAATAAT
>NC_092208.1:26272702-26321654 GCF_043381705.1 Parasteatoda tepidariorum | reverse complement strand
GTATACCGGGCAATGGCACTTGACCTTAAAAAAACATCAGTGTAGTGTATACCGGGCAAATATATACCGGGCAATGGCACTTGACCTTAAAAAACATCAGTGTAGGGTATGCCGGGCAAATATATACCGGGCAATGGCACTTGACCTTAAAAAAAACATCAGTGTAGCGTATACCGGGCAATGGCGCCTGATCTTAAAAAACATCATTGTAGGGTATCCCCGGCAGTGGCACATACACTAGGTCTAGTTGACTAGACTTTTGGTAAATGTCTGAAATATATACAAGGTCTAGTTAAGTGCCACTGCCCGGTATACATTTGCCCGGTATACCCTACACTGATGTTTCTTTAAGGTCAAGTGCCACTGCCCGGTTTATACACGGAATTCTTTTCACTATCTGCCCCCCCCTCACGCTCCTCCAACATGTACAGAATTGCTGGAACAGCGACCGATAATTGTCAACAGTACTGAGGTATGTACCTCTCTGCATCAAAAACGTTCTTTGAAGATAAAAAAAATTCAAATCTGACTGTCTTCTCTGTAAAGCCTAATAATCAATTCTTTCTTTTTTGATGACCCCAGTTAAGTTCTTTTTTCTGTTCCAGAAAATCCCGCCAAAATTTGACTTCTAATGTTGGCGCTAAAATAGGGCGATATTTTACTAAGCTAAAGCTCTCACCAGCAACGTTTTCCCGATATCGAGCTCATTTTCCCCTTTCTAAATTTTCTAAGTCCGTTTGCATTATGGAATCGTCCTGTCCCTAGTCGCTTGTTTGTTTTGGTGTTCTAAAAGTTTAAATGCTGAGAAAGGATTATTAAATTTTCGAGTCCAAGCAATGTTTCGATTTTGATGTGATAAATTCACCATTGTAATAATTTATTTAAGACGCCTCATTTAAGCTAATAAAACATTTTATTGAGTTATTTTCATGAAATTATATTTATTAAGTGTCCCTGAGGAATATAGTTATCGACTATGTCAACCTTTATCTATCAAAAGGTACCTCAAACAAGATCAAATCAAGTTTACATATCTTATATACTAGTGAATTAGTTTTTAATATTTATAGTGGTAATTACGCCACATTATTACATTTACAGAATTTTGTCTGTGATAGAATTCGATTAACGAATACCACTAGTTAATAAATGCTGTATTTTTTTTATTTATTTAATTATTTTTTGTATATCAATTTGCTCATTATATTTTGTCTTCATATTTGTTTATTTATATCATTTCGCTCATCATTTTTTTTTCTTCAATATTTTTTATTGACCGGAAGACTTTTATTTGCTTCACCGGATTTTTTAGCGCTATATTTTAAGCAAATCATTGAAAAATTCAGTTATCGACTATGTCAACTTTCATCTATCAAAAGGTACCTCAAGATAACAATGTCTTATATAATAGTGAATTGGTATTTAATATTTATAGTGGTAGTTACGCCATATCTCTTGCCTGTTGATAATTATTCGTCTTTATCTGAATTTGTCATCAAATGAAGGAATTTGTGATCATCTTTTGATATTCTGATTCGACGCTCTGCCCTTTCAGATTTGTTTCTGTTCCATTTTCTATACTGTAAAAAATGTTGGTGTATAATTGCCCCCTTTTTTGGAGCTGATGTACACTAAATATCATTTTTAAGTTCAGAGCTTTAGTCATCATTCTTAAAACTATATAAATTGACAAAAGGACAATTGTTTGAAACAATTAATGCGGATACTTTACTAAAAATTTTCGTTTTTTAAATAAAATGTTGTTGTTAGAAAGGTATAAATTGATTCTAAATGCTCATGAAAATATGTGTTGTCAGTAAGCAGGTAAAAAAAATTTAAAAATAAATAAATGAAAAATGAACAATGAAAAAGCAAATAAATATTTTATATGGAAAATATATTAGTTTACCGCAACACTAACAACAGTGGCAACTATACGCAAAAATTGTTTACTGTGTGTAATATAACTATTTTCAGGGGAAAAAAATTTGAACATTCTTTGCTATTTTTTTCTAAAAAATAATCCACGTAATTTCTAAAAAGAAATGTAATAACACTGTATTGAGAAGAAAAAAAAGTATGGTCAAAACTTACCAGAAAACTATTTATTCGGCAAAATTAATTATAAACTATTTATTCCGCACTTTTGCATTTTTTACTAAATGTATTAGATTAAGAACTAAAGTTTTTAAAACCAGAATTTCCAGTAAACTATTATCGTAAAAAGGAATAATTACCGAATGAATGATTTAATAACCGTATATTATCTGGAATTATATTTTTTTTATTACCAGAACTGTTATTATCATGTTGTACTGTAATTTTACCAGATTTTTCACCATGTGTGATAAAAAAAATGATCCAAAGGGCATATTACAGATGAATGAAAAGTATTGTTGAGAAATTTTGTTGTGATTAATTTAGTTTCAAATAGGCCATGAACTCTTGCTATCACTCCATAACCATCATTGACTTAAAATAATCGTCCTGAGTTGCCACGTTATAATATAATTATCTGGTTGTCAATATATCATCAGTAATGGTCGTGAATTATCTCGTTGCTATTTGGCTAATCATAAAAGACATATTTCTCGATTTAAACCAATGCTGATTAAATTAACATGTGAATTGAAATTCTGTCAAAGGAAAATTTTCATTAGCCTAAGAGATTTAGGTTTGCCCTTAAATTTTTAAATATTTTTTATACCACAATCAGAAAATAACAATATTAAGAGTGTTCTGTAAAATTTAAAATTGTTTGAATAAAAATTGGTGAAGAAATTGAACAGCATCATTCTTCATATGCTGTTCAAAAGCATGTATTCGTCATATTTTTACTACTTTGATATCTCGATGCCATTTCGGAGTCATTATGAGAATCTAGGAGGCCATTTATAAAATAGTTAAACCAGTTATGGTTCTCGAATTTAAGCAAATGACGAAAACTATTTATTTATATTGTGGTAAAACTAGGTTGCAAGGCTAATGAAACTGGTCATAGGATTTATTTTATTCTTATTTTTTTATGTTTTCCAAAAATTGTTGTACTTATTCGTTCAGTTTTTCAATGATCCTTTAAAATAGCTAGAACACCGATGGCTCTTTCAAATATATATTTTTTATGAGCAAAAACATATTTTGGAATTTTTAATTAAAAAGAACAATTGCATAGTTACTAAAAAATCTGTTTGATTAGATGTTTATATTTATACTAAAATATAAAATTCAGAAACGAAGATTGAAAAAAAATGTCTTTTTTATTCATATTCAAAAAATTATCAAGAATTGATTTGGTAAATTAATGAAATTTTAATTATGAATTACTGTTTTTCTTAGATCTAACTAACTGCAAACAAGTGCATATTTGAAAAATAATTTTTTGGAAGTGAGCCATGTTTGGAAGATTTTATCTTTAACGCCGAAAAAAAACAACGTTATGTCATGCTGTATATCATGACCTTAAATTACTAAAATGCTAAATATTATATTGTTCACTTATATTAATTCAATTCATTTATTAGTTATATTAAATCAATTAATTCATTCAATTAAAAATTCTTTGTCAAAGGGTTAAGATACAAAATTTAATCCAATAGTTTCGAGCAAGAAAAAAAAGAATAACACCCATAACAATGTGTTATGTGTTACACATAACATTATCTGTTATATGTAAAAGTGGTTAAGAAAAGAAAGTTAGGAGAGCACTTGCATAAACTAGGTCAAATAAAGAAATCTAAGTTTGCGAAAATGTTGAATATGAGGTTTCGTAAAATTTTTAAAGTTATAGCAATAATTTTTAATTCATTTCGAAACTGTGCTTAAAATACTTTTCTGATTTATACAAAAACGAGAAAAATGGCTCCTTTTGTTAGTCATTGCAATTAAACTGTTTAACGTTTCAAATGTTAACACTGCGTTAATTTTTAAATGCGCGAAAAGTGAGTTTTTCTGAATATTTTTTAAATCAAAAAATTAATCTAAGGAAATGCTTTCATATGGGAAATTTTAAATTCAGAAAGAAAAAATATCTGTGTTACTACCGAGAAAAAATTTTTAAAGCTAAATTAAGAAATTCTTTAGAAATGCGTTAAACTTCTTCGCTGAAACTATCCATCAAGTCTATCGTTTGCGTGGGAAAATTCTTTGTACGTTATTTATGTCATTAAATGTTTTCGTTTTTTTTAAAGAACTTATAAAAAAATTATACATAAAGGGAAGTTTTAAGTGATTTAAATTTTAATTTTATTTGAAATGAGTTACTTGGAATGAGTTTGGATGACGGTATATCGAATGTAATTACCTTTTTACAACAAGTTTACTGAAATTGTATCAAAATTACGCTGGATATGACTCTTACAACTCTAAATTAGTTCTTTTTTTTAAATGATGCTCAAAATAAATTAGAAAATTTTAGTTTTATGTTCGCCAGTTGTTCATTATACTGTTGATTTTAATTAAAAATTTTAACAATACTAGAACCTGACATTCAAATACTGAATCTGAGGAGTCTGCTGTTTCTGTTTATAACTAAATTATCAATTCCTCGGGGGTATTGATTTGGAGATTGTTCGTTCTCTGGTTCAGGTCAAAATTACTGACTGTGGATGGATGTATGAATGGGTCTGCCCTTTAATGAGCTGTGATGTATATGCGCGGCTAAATTCGTATTCTTGGCCATACATGGAGCCACTGTAAAAACAAAAAACTCATCCTCTGCCTTAAAATTCTTTGGTTTCACCAAGCATGCTTGTTGGTATTTGGCAAGCCGCATAAAAAACAACAACACCATTCGCGATCGCAACGAACTATAGGGGGCGTTGTTGTATGAGACGCTTACCTGCGATTTCCATATGAACCATCATTCAGTTACTCTGGAGACGTCGTTAATGTAGCGTGTAGCATTGCAACGTTCCTTCTTTATTGTGGCTAATTAAATTTAAAAAAGAAAAATGCTTGATATTCTTTCTTATGCAAACGAAAACAAAATGGTATCTCTTTTTATTAGAGAAGGAATATCCAAAACACATCGGAAAAATATTTGTACATTAACAGAAAAAAATATGTATATTCTTATAAGAGTTAAAACCTAATGCCCGAGAAATAGTATTACTAAATTTAATGATATAACATGAAAGGCCCATTTAAACTTNTACATGTAGAATTTAAAGCCAATCGAAAATTTGACCTCTTTCAGTTTAATCCAAACAAACACTAAACTAAAATAAAGAAAAAAATAAAATAAACATTTTTCAGGTGGGCTTAGTAGGAAAAACAGTGCCACGGTGGACTGATTTAAAAACACGCTTTCCACTAGTTCACCGAAGTCACGCATCACTGGCAGCAATCAGTGAGCTAGTGGATGAACACTGGAATAAACCTGCGACGTTGATATCGGTGCTTTTTAAAGAGTTCTACCTCAAAATGCTTTATTGCGCACTTTTATCGTCAATATACCAAAGTGAGGGAGCCATGTTCTCTGCAAAGAATCTATTTTATGATCACGTGTCTTCGTATCCTTAGGGAGTCCCTGACTGCCGCTCCAGTATGACAAAAATAAAGTACTACTAAGAGGTTTTATTTCTGTTATGTAAGTCTCTTGCACACAACAAAGGATTCATCATATTCGCTTATAAGTCCTGTCGCAACCTAAAACCTTCCCATATTTTGCTAAAGCTTTGCGTTTTCTGTTTTAGGTAGAACTAGGATTCTTTGGGGCTTAATCTGGTTTTTTGTTTATTTTAAACAATTATTATTAAACAAATGCCAGCCATTGACTATTAGGTCAATAGGCTTCTAGCTCTCCAGTCCTTCTTCACAATACAGTCAAAGTCTTTGAGTGCTGAGCTCTTATCCAAATGCGCAGCGCTCATGGCTTGTCCGGAGTTACATAAAAGACAATCGGATGAAGTAGTCAGCTTGGGGCGAAATAAATGAGAACGTAGTCAATCATGTCCGGTCTAAACATAGCCACCGCAGTAGCACTGGGTGAATCCGGAACACTGAGTTCCACGGAGCACATTCCAGGACTTATCTGTAGCAGCGTGAGATGCCAAACAATGGAATGATTGAAGATTCTTTTTATTTCAAGTTTAGCTGAATGGAAGGACAGATCTCTACGCGATCTCTGAGGAATATGAATTCCGTTTTTGGCCAAAAATTCAGCCATTTCGTTTCCTCGAAGACCACAATGGGATGGGACCCATTGAAATGCAACACTTCCCTCAATCCTCTTCAGGAGTTCTCTATAGCTCAAAACAAGGGAACTGTTTTTTAAAGATAACATCAATGATGTTTGCTAGATGTAATCAAGCTCTAATTAAAAAATTTGTTTATTGCTTGTTCTGTAATACTTATTTTTTTTTTATTCGTTATGCCAGGCTATCTGTACGATCAGCGTGATTGATGCAGCTCTGGCGGGATATCTGACCAAATTAGCACCTAAAACCACATGTTTATTTTGTTTTAAGTTTTGCTTTTAAAGCGCGTTGCTATAAAATTAAATTGTTTAAATTCAACGGTAATTGAAATTAAAAAAGTAGGTTTTGCTCTCAAATTCAAAATTAATGGAGAAATGGTACTAATTATGGATAAACGGAAAAAGAAAGCCTTACTATTATAGGCGACAATGATAACTAATTTTGGTAACTGAGGTAAAATAATGAGATATGTACGAAAAAATAAAATTATTGGAGAAATGGTACTAATTCGTCAAAGAGGGTAAATTATCGATAGACTATAAATTGTCGGCAATAATGCTTGATTAATTTTTGTAATAGGTACTAATTGAAAATGTTAGTGCAGGAGAAAGTAGCTTATTTGGCAAGTTTTAAATATCAAGGGTTGCCTAGAGCAACAACATTATGCTGGATGATACAGAATGCAGTTAATCTTTATTTTGATGTGATGAACAGCTTATTACGAGTTTTGCTTAATATTATAACATAAAGACACCGAGAAGAGATACAAATAATAATAAATAAATAAGCATCGGAATTATTTTAGCGTTCTTATTTGTATCAGTATTGATCTGACCATTTTGTGCACGATCTGTGTTGTTGCTCAGTACTGATTTACTGATTCATTATTTTTCTCCAATGCGAACAATTCGCTGGTTCGAATAAAAAGCCTCATTTTGTGAGTACTTCTTTTTATATTTGAAACAGCCGCCGCTATTATCTTACCTTCATTAATTTCCCCTCCATTTTTTAGTAGCAACAGTGCCACCAACCTATCAATCAGAAAACTTAAATACGCTAACTTATTTATCACCAAATTAGCGATAATTATTGTTCACTTAATTTTCTAGCATTGTTCATAGAAAAAGATTGTCTCTATTTTGTAAAACTACATTAAATATATCAAGTTTCTTGAAATTAATTAGAACGGATACCGAATACAAACTAATAAAAACTTTCGTCATTTATTGATGCATGATTGATATTAATTATTTATTTTAAAAGGGAAAAAAACATTTATTCTCTTCAGATGCCAAAAATGCCAAACATTACTTTAAACTAGGAATCTATTCTACCCAAAAATGAGCTACAATTAAGAAAAGAGGTCTAAGTATATGCTTGTTATGATAAAGAATTCTTTAGGGAGATTTCTCTCATGTGATCATTTAAGATTTGATGAATTATTAATGAACCTTAGGAATTCATTCCACTTCTGATTATTTAGGGAATTAAGAAGAGTGACGTTCATTTCCATTTTGGATTTATTTCTCGTTTTAAAAAGTTTACTGATTTATTAAATTAACCATTTTGTGAAAAGGTTATTTATTGAACAACAAAACTTTGATATAAAAGGTTAGTAAAAGAATAATATAAAAGCTTTGTTTATCTATCAAAAATTTAGTTATGACAATTTTTATAAATAAGTAAATGGTAACGAATTATATATTGTTCGATTCAAAAATCCAGAAATTGTAGAAAATTCTTAAGAGTTAGTCTCAGAGTTAATTAGATTTCCTTCTTTTGTATCTCGAATCAATATATCTCCTAATTCATATTTATGTGACCGTAGATTTCTCATATGTTTTTAACAAAATAAGCAATACGAATTTACTTCTATAAGTAACTCAGTAAAAAAAAAGACGATTTAATAAAAAATGAAACATATGAATTAAATAAATAGGGACGCAAATCTATGAAGAAATCAAACTGTGTCATTCAACAACATGAGACACGGAATTTTTTTTAATTTAAGTTATTTCATTCGTGTTTTATCAGTTTTTCATCAGTAATATTCAAAGAACTTACTGATAAAATATACTTTTAAAAAATACAGATACGATTGGTATTATCAAGATAATTTTCAAAATGCTGTGGAAAGTTTTATTTTTATTCTAAGCTGATAATTTTTGCTAGTGTTTTAGCAGAGAATTTGTATTTATCATGAATTACCAGCATATACAATGCAATAGATTGGCTGTATCTATATCATCAATAAAATTATTGTCTGTTTAAAAATTAACTAAAATATATGTCTGATAAAAAAACCATATAATAAAATCCATATGAATTTCGAAAAATCCTAACAAAAGATGCAGCAAGAATCGAAGATTAATTTCAAAACAATGAGCAAAAAATTGTAACATATAAGATAATATGTTGCATATTGTGTTACAGATAATAGGTCGACTGCCAATTTTCGACCAACGACCCCTTATTTTTATTGCGCCTCTGGGGAATAAGAATAAAAACTGAAATCGTTATCTCTCTACAATACGCAATATTATTATTTAAAAAAAATGAGCGAATAACCATTCAAGTGAAGTCATAATAAATAACGTATTCAAATTCAGCGGCTGCAAAACTATCAAAAGTTTTGATTGATGCCGATTGCTTAAATGTTTTAATTATAAAAATATACACCGAAGAGCCATTACATTATGACTACCCTGCTAATAACATGTAGGACAATCTTTAGCCCTCAAAACTGCTAGCACCCGCCGTGGCATTGATTCCACAAGGTGCTGATAGGTAGCCTGAAGCATCTGGTACCAAGCGCTCACCAACTGATCCTGCTATTCCCTCACATTGCGAGGGAGTAGCGTGGCAGCACGAATTTGGTTTTCAAAGTAGGACCACAAATACTCTATTGGATTAAGGTCAAGTGAATTTGGGGTCAAGACATGACTTGAAAGTCACTGGAATGTTCCTCGACGATTCAACCCTTATGACATGGTGCATTATCCTGTTGGTAAACACCATCCCCCGCAGGAAAAACTGTTACCATGAATGGGTGAACCTGGTCTTAAACTATGTTCAAGTAGCTTACAAACGTCAGGGATTGTTCTATGAGGATTATGGGTCCTAATGTGCCTCATGAAGACATTGTTCCTGGGCGAGAAACCATGAAAACCTGGGCGAGCCCATTGTTATAGATGGAGGGTGGTCACAATGTAATGGCTCTTCGGTGTACATATTTGGATACTAATAATTAAAATTTAAAATACAAGCAAGTAATAAGAGCGTTTAAAGGCTTAAATATATAAGTAGATAGTAGAAAATTACAATCTGTGGATGTATGAATGGGGCCGCCTTATGAAAGGAGTGTGACGTGTGTGTGGCTTAAGTCGTATACGTGGCCATAGCTGGCGCCACTGAAAAACCAAGAATCGCTACCTCTGTTTTAAATATGGTTTTGGCAAGTGGAATTGTAAACAACAACAAAAGTGAGTCTATTTAAAAAATTGCAAAAAAATATATATATATTTTATGCTTTTTAAATGATGAGACCGTATATACCGACATACAAAGATACTTCCCAATTTATCTTTTTCTTTCCTCAATATATATTTATTTAATATTTTTTAATTGGATAAAGATTTTTAAGAAATACTCTTTTTCTTACAATATCATTTTTAAATGTAAAATATTTTATTCAATAAAAATTGTGTTGTTCTTACATAAAGCAAATTTACAATACGGGGTTTATTTTCTCTGGAAAAGCTTCTTTCAGTTATTCTTTTTAATCAACGTAAGAGGAAAAATGCATTTTGGTTTTTAATTTCCTATTATCATAATAAAAGTTTGTTTAGCATTATTTACTTATCTCCAAAATAATATTTTCGAACGCTTATTACAGAATCTCTTATAGTTGAAAAAGCATAAAAGCACAAAGGAATCCATGAGCACTTTTCATTTCCGAATTAAGTGATTCAATTGTTATGCGAACTTTTTTCAAATTATCTTCATCTAAGTTTCTTTACAAAATGCTTTTCAATTTCTTAAACTTACCAGCAGTTTTGGGCGATATCAAAAACATGTCTTGACATCATATTTAGCTATTGTTAAGTGGCAACATCTTTTTTGATGCATAGAAGGTTTACAAATGATAAACAGGGTTTTATCGAGCAACCATCTTGAATATGGATTTATAGAATTTTTTTCAAATTTTATTCCATAAATTACGTTAAGTCCACAAAAAAGGCGAAATATGATAATACAATAAACGAAATAAATTTCAAAATTTCCGACACCAAACAGAATAAAAACCTTTAGACTTGTGCTATTTATTGCATTGAAAATATCTAAAGAGCGCAAAAGAAAAAAGAAAAGAAAAAAAGCGAACACGTTTAATAACTTTTGATAGAATGATCGAACTTTTATGTTCTGGGATTCAATCTTAATGGTTGGCAGACTTAATCTTAAAAATGTTAATTAAATTGTTTTGACTATAATTTAAGTGAAATCAGAAGAATGTATTTACCCGAAATAAGCATACATTCTTTTTCACTTATTTGGCTTCTAGACTTGTAAATATTTTCGCAATCTAGAAAATATGATCTCAGTATTTTTGACAGGTAAAAAGTCGAAACTTTGGACCCTTTAATGTTAACTTCTCGTCAACAAATTTTATCTTAAAATTTTAATTCCTGGAAAACTAATTGACCGATTCCTTTCGAATTTTAGTTTATGTTACTTAAAGTACTTATGTTAAGTTGGCGTAAATATTTGCATACCTTACAATAAAAAAAAATTTCCACTATTAGTAAGCTAATTAATAAGAAATAAAAAATTATTTTGAATTCTTTTTTAACATTGAACTATCTTCGGTTAATTCTATAGTTAATAAATATAAGCAAAATAGTTTATATAAATTTGTTTAAATTTGTTTAAATTTTTTTTTCAATACCAAAGTGAAATACTATTTATTTTAATGAATATTGTACCATTCAAAAAATAACCTCAATGTTATCCATTGAAATCACCGATTATGAAATAAGGAATAATTAAAAAATCAAATACTTTAAAGCGAAATGTATTACTTATTGCGGTATATTTAAACTATATTAGGAGAAATATATCTATTTGCTGAAAATATAGCGCTTAAGAAGAAAAAATAAACGTAAAAAAAGTTGCAGAAAAGAACAAAAGCCCTTTTATGTAACGCAAGCTGTCTTGTTACAAACCTAAAAGATATCTGACTTGATGCAAACTAAAATATTTTTGTCTTGCTACATTCTAAAATATTTTTATTTCTCTACAAATTAAAATACATTGCTTTGACTAAAATACATTTGTATTGCCTTTAAGTAAAATTAATGCTGTAAAATACAAACAAGATGTAAAATAACCGAAATAAAAAAAATGTAGTTAAAAGGAAAGCAACGTTTGACTGGTATTTTTGTGTTAAACGAAAAAAAAATGCGCTCTTGCGCAAATAAATCATAAAGATGCCCTTTTCCAACTAAATTACAAAGATAATCTTACCAAACTAAATTAATATGCTCTTGTCCAATTACAAATATGGTTTTGGGAAATCACTTACAAATATGTTCTTGCCCAAATGAAATCAAATATGCACTTTTCTAATGAAATTCCAAAGATGGTATTCCTTTGAACCGTAAAATCATTCCTTAGAAACATAGAATTCCTTCTTTATTAGTATTTTCATCAGTTCTCGACACCCTCCCCCCAAAAAATGCAAAATTAAATCTCACATCTCGTTTACCTTCAACCAGTTAATATTAACAAATTTTATATAAGTTTTACTTAGAATAATTAATTCACAAAAACATTATTGCATAGAATTTGATATTGGAAAGAAAAAAGCAGTTAATTCTTTGCATAAATTAAAACTTACATCGCCATTAAAATATTTTTCCTACCTAAATGATTAACAAGTGAATAAATAACAATATCTTTATCATAACAAGAAGCATTGATGAGCTAAAAGAGAAACTGATGCAAACGTAAGAGCGTTGCATCAGCAGTAATCTTCATTCAAGTAAATTAAAAACCAGCGCATGTTTCTAATAAGTAAGGAATTCATTATTATAGTTTATCAGGAAAATTCTTCAGGAGAAATTCCTCTTTTGAAGACAGTGATGCATAATAATTTGGCATTGAGATTTATGCCTAATTACAGGAAAATCTTGTGATAACGTTCTTCGTTCTTATTATAGGTATTAACCTTTTTAATAAATTAAAGAAGCTATTCAAATTATTTTTGAACGTATTGCTTAATTCTTCCATTCTTCCAACAAATAAAAGTTTCAACTTTTTTTTTTATTAAAAATTTGCTTAATAATTTAAAAACATGTTTTGTACCAAATTTTGTATATATNAATTTCTCAAGCGAGTCTTTCTATATTAACTGATAAGCTTAAAACATATGTTTCTTATCAAGTTTAAGAGGTAAAAGTCGGCCTCTCACAAAGAGCCATAAAAAGTCAAGATGAACTAGATAAGGCCAGATAAAAAATTATTTTTCGAAGTTAATGGGAAATAATTCGTAGACAAAGTACACATGAAGATAGTCCCAAGAAATTCCCAGAACCAGAACGGCGCTGTCCTTTCAGAGAATCAAAATCTCTAAATTTTATCAATTGAATGACGTTTCATTGAGATAAGAAGATCCTTGCAACTACCTCCCTTTCAGGACCTCCCTTTAAATGCCGGGACAGCCAAAAATGAGTGTCTTTTTCATATTTTCATGGCCAGATAAATCTGGGCCAAATCCAAACATCCCTGCAATGGTGAAACCATCAATGTTAATAGCCAATGAGCGCTGTTGTAAATAACTTAAGATCCATTAATAAAATGCCTGTTTAAATGAAGTAGCCTAAGTCTCTTCTACTATCTAGCCTTCAAAGGCATATTATTATATATATATACAAGATTTGGAAAATAAATGGAGTTTTTTTTATCATATAACGTAAAACAAAAGTTAATTGAAATAAATTTTAGCAAGAAAAAAGAGAAAATTGCATTGCTCACAGAATTAAAGTATAAAAATATAAATAAATACATATTTTGATGGGCAACATAAATTCAAATGAAATATTTTAATTAAAGAAAATATTATAAAATTTAAACAAAAATTAAAATAAAACTATTATAGTAAAAAATAAAATTCAATATTTATTTAGAATTGCCCTTCAGATATTATTTCTATTTCTTGAATTATTAGAGATTTTATGAATTTTAAATTAAAAAGGAAACGTTTTCTTTTTCGTTCTTTCCTAAAAAAATCCCCCACGCTACAAAAAATTTAAAACTAAGTTACAAGCTATGAGCAGCTTAAAAATATACGTTTTCCTCCACTTTCACTTGTTGCAATAACATTGTATTAAAACATCTGGATTCTAAATATCACTTGGAAATGCGTGGTATTAGAGGAAAAATCGGTGGAATAGCACAAAATTGTATCAAAAAGTGATTATTTAAATGTGCAATTTAAATAATCACTTTTAATTAGAAACTTGCGTGTCGTAATAACATCGTATCTCAAAACCGGGGTCGTCAAACTCACGTGACAAAACATCGCAATAATGGCAACAAAGAAAAAACTTTAAATTTATGATGAATTTAACACGAATAAAGCGCGTTAATGAACAATCGTTTAAATGCGTTACGTAAAATTGCCATGCTGTAATTGGAGTTTTTAATACCACGTGGGAATTTCGAGCAATAACTACCTAAAAGAAGTTAAAAATTAACTCGGATTTGCGTTGAAATTGACGTAAGCAAATCGTGTCGGAAAATGATCTTTTAAATGCATGATTTTGAAGCTCGCGAATCGTAAGAATCTCTTACTAAAAATACGGAATTTTAAAAATTACGTGGAAAAGCGTAGCAAAAACTGCCTTAAAAAAGAAAAAAAAATCATTTCGATTTACGATGATATCGGGGCAAATTAAACACGCTAAAATTGATCAATTAAATACGCGAGTTACAGCTCACGCAATATCGTATTAAATGAATCGGGATTTTAAAACTGTCAAAAAAATTTATAGAAAAATGATTGGATTTATGAGGAAATCGGCAAAAATAAAGCGAGTCAAAAAGTGATTACTTGAATTCGAAATTCGAGTATCGTGATATAATATTAAAACATTGTTTTCTTTAAAAAAAAAAAACGTTTAATGTAGGGATGCATTCCTACATTAAATGCACAAATAGAAAGATAGAACAATAAAATACATTTCGCAATGTATAAATTAAACGATTAATTGAAAAATTACAAGCTTTGTTTCTATGAATTTATTTTTTCAAATTTTAAAACAATGTTTAGTTATTTTGATCAGATAGACTGTTCTTTACATTTTATAATATAATGTGATTTTTTAAAGATAATAACTGATACATTAAAAAAAAACTGTCTTAAAAAGGTGTTTATCTGCTTATAATTATATTTCTTTTATATTTTAAAAGTAGAGGAAACTGGAAACCTGTAATTTTTTATACTAATTTACTTAGCTCACAATTTAAATATTTATTTTAAATAAGAAACAATCAAATAACTTATATAAACGAGTTACATTATTATAACAAAAATTTATAAGCTACTTAAAATTGCAAAATAAGCGAAGCGTAAAAGAATTGTAATACGAAGAGTCGTCTTAATCAATTTAAATTTAAAACCTTAATTTGTTCTTAAGGAGTAAAGAGTATATTATTATAGATAATACAGAGAATACTTCCAAGATAAGTTCCCTTTAGAAAACAGTGATGCATAATAATTAGGTACTGGAATACATTGTTAACTATAGAAATATATTGTGATAATGCTGTTTATTATCTTTAAAATAAATTGAAGCATCTGTCGAAATTAATTTTTAATTTTGTGATTAAATCAGTCAATTGTTAAAAGCTTTTAGTAATTAATTAATTTTTACCTTAGAAATAGGTTTAATGAATTAATAATAACTTTTGTAGCTATCGTTGTTTACGAAAATATTCAATTGCTTCTATTAATCTTTTCAACAATTATCAGTAATAAAAGCTGTTGAAATATTTTAAGCGTAGTATTTATATTTTTCTCACTGACTTCAATTCTTTGGAGCTTAAATAAACTTTTTAGAAATGCATTGACAAGTTTATCTGGCAGAATGAAGACAATTGGAATTGTGAAAACTCTGCCAAAAACTACAAATGAAGTATTTTTAGGAAGAAGTCTTTGCTTGCATGTTTACTCACTTTACCAGCCCGTCTTACAAAATAACTTAGGAATTATGCATCAAATCAAAAACTAACTGCTTAATATATATCGAAATATCTTAATAGACATGAAAATATCTCAATAGATATTGAGAATTGCCATTATCTTTACTTACTTAGTTATCCTTCCTCCTGCTCCTGTCAGATTGCCACAATTATACCGAAGGTTGAAAAATTATGGAGCCTTAACTTCTATAACCCCTCTGGCCAACAACGGGTTGTTGCAGTTATATATCATTTATATCAGTATCATATATATTACTAACTAAACTTATAATACAGATTATAAATTAAAAAACTATGCATCATATCAAATATAAACTTAGTACATATGAATATATGTATATTCTGATATACCGAAAAGATATAGAGATATTCTGATGTACAAATTATTCATAGCTTTGTTAAGCCTTAATAACGGTCCATGACAATATATATCTATAATAGAATTTACAGTTCTTAAAAATAGTTCTTTGGGCATTTGGACATTTTTTATGCATCTTTACTTTTATACATATAGATAATGCTGCGACTGCTGCTCTGGGCTTTAAACCTTGATTTTTCGGAAACAGATGTTTCCCAAGCAGATTTAGATTGCCACAATTATGCCAAGTTCTGTAACACAATTGCCACAATTCTCTAACCCTTCTGGCCCACAACGGTTTGTTGCAGTATATATATCATACATATCGGTATCATATATATAATAGTAACAAATATATCATGTATATCAATATATCATGTATATTTTTGACAGTTTGAAAATAACTTTCCAAAAAAAGCAAATTTATATACTCTTTACACTGTGAAAAAATATGGTCAAAACAACCAGTACGTGGCAAAATTTACCATGTTTCTGGCTTTATGGGAGCTCCAAATGGCTCAGTAATTTTTCTAAAGGTAGTAAAATTAACAATAAAATATAGTTTAATAATATTTGAAAAAAAATTGGTAAATGTGTTCAAATTTGGTAATTTTACGAGATTAAAACTCATAAAAAGTAAAGGTATTTGACTTGTTTCTGAAAAAAAAGAATCACGCATTTAAAAATAATTTTAAATGCGTATTTATATTTTGCTTTTTATCGATCAACCGAAACGAGATAAATTCTAACAGGAAAACTTGATTTCCTAACTAGCCAAATACTTTTTGTAAAGTACACAAAAGCAATTTTTAAACTTTCTCTTAAAAGCCTTTTCATTTAAAATACTTAATGCTTTTATTCCCTAAAAAATAATTTTAATTTCTTTTCCAAAGTGCTTGCTTCTATAAAAACTAATTTTGACCAGATATTTCAATTAAAAAGAACATGTTTTTTTCCCTAAAATGCGACGTGAATGTTAAATGGCAAAAAATAACTAGACAAAATAAAATGTTTAAGCACAAAAAAAAATGTGAGCGAAAACATTTTATTAGAACTCATTCTCTGAAAAAAAAATGTGGAACTAATTATTTTAAATGCATTTCCGTTGTAATTTCAAAACTACAAGATTCATTCGAACTTTAAAATAAATAAATTGATGCCAGTATTTTTTTTTAAAAAAAAAACAAGGTATTTATAAAGTTATTTTTATTGCTTTATTCTTTGATTGTCTCCTTGAGAATTTGCAGATGTAACATTGTTTTAGAAAACAGCGCTCTGAAATTTCAAAAAACTAATTCTTCTTATTTGAATTACATGCGCATAGGAACTTGTCTTAAGTAAGCTGCAAAAAAATAATCTGAAAAGTTTACAGCAGCCAGGTATTTACTGTAAATTCAATAATTAGTCGTTTAAATGTAATGAAGAAAAAATATGTAGCTGACGAATTAGTGAGTCATTGCCATATTTTGACCTGGCGATTCCGTTTGACATGCTAACCCACTTACCCATGTACTGTGCCGTCAATCAATGTGAACGATTACAGTAAGTTACACTTTTACCGTAAAACTGTATGGTAGATAAAAAAAAATACTGAAGTTAAGAACTTCTCAGTCATTGCGGGATCTTGAGTTTAGTGAATCTGTTTAACATGTTAAGCACTGACCCATGTACCGTTCCATGTACAAAATGGATGATTTTAAAAATCAGATGACTGTTCTAGAAAACCATTCGTTTCTTCTGAGTGGGTGACAAGAAGGCAAATAATGTCACCTCTTTCTGAATTTTTCACAATTAATATTTTTAGAATAGTACTTCTTTAATTGAAGCCCATATGAATGAGACATTACATAGAACAAACATTAAATTGTGATTTCTCAAAAACAACGTAATCGTACAAACAACTCAAAATATAAAAGACTGCGTAATACTTTACAATTCGTAACAACCTTTTAACGGTAAAATAACTGTGGAGTATGAGGGCATTAATTGCATTTTAAGGGAGTTAATTTGATTAGGTGTAGATTTTAAACAAAATTTTGTTGTACAAGCTAAACTGTACACCTGCCAAAGCTAACCTTTAAACATTACCGAGACTCCAAGACTTCGACAGCCTGTTTATATAATCGGACACCTACTAATGACGTCATAGTAGGTAAATCGTGGCATTTGTCTATTCAGAAGTCAATCAGTTTCGGCACGCAAGCATGACATCGCTTACAAATATCCAATTAAATCTGATTTAAATCACATGATTAGGTATAATCACTTCACTTCTGCTCGAGTTGCAAGTACCTAATTTTTTAGCGTTTTGCCAAAAAAGTTTTTTATCTCATTTAATTAGACGACATTTTAAAATTAAAAATAATTCTTGTTGAAAATACTTATTTACACTACCCCATTTTTACTGAATAATTTTTAAATGTAAATCAATATTAACAATTTGATATTATTCCTTTTCCTCGGAAGCTAACCACTTTTTTGTAAGGTTCCCAGGTAAATGAAGAGTATAATAATAAGAAAGCATAAGACTCAGTCATTCAAACACAGTTCTAAGATATACAATGCAAAAAACAATGATAATTAAAACTATTATTCGTTTATCCTCTATTACCAGACATTTGTGTAAGAGAAAAAGTTTAAACACATGAATTTATAAAAATAATGAGCAAATATTTATGATCGAAATATCAAACCGTAAAAATTTCGTAACACATGAATTTCGTTTAAACACATGAATTTATAAAAATAATAAGCAAATATTTATGATCGAAATATCAAACCGTAATAAATTTGGTAGTTTTCAAAGATATAAATATTTTCAAAGATATAAATATTTTTAAAGTGTTTTTAATTTTTAAGAAGCAGAAATATTAAAGAATGAATACAACAAAAAATTTATAAGCCTGTACCTTTCTTTATAATGAAAAGAAATCCACTTTCATTTTACCATTGCAATCGCAGACAAAACTGTTTGGGCCATCCAAATTGTTTTTTTCTACCCACCTTTGCTTGTAGATAGTTTTCAACAAGGGCTATTGTTTAGTTAATTTGCACCGCATATTCTGTTATACGGTAAGTCAAATATTCAAACAGTAAATAATAATAAATTCAAACAGTTGATATTCTTCCCCAGCGTGTAGGCTCGTTTCTGGTGTATAAAACTAATTTAAAACTTTTAGCTTAGCTGCGTTAAGTAAACAGCGCTAAGTAAGTACTACTGCTCTTAAGAGATATGTAAATGGTTTGTATCATCGTATACTTCAATTCATATATAAATATAACGAATATATTGGAAAATTAACAACTCTTTATTTCAGTCGGGAGCTTTTTTTTACATATTCAATATTTATTTCTCATCCAAGAGGTGCAAAAAATGAGTTCCGCTTTGTAAATCTGTATTTGTCGACATACTTTATTAATATTCATGCTTTGTTCTTATTAGTTTCTTTCGAGTCTATTAATGGAACAGAAAAAAGGTGGCATTATTTATGTGTCAGACAATGTTTCTGATAATATTCATCCAAAAGTTTATTGCTTTGTTTCTTTTTACGAGAAAAATGAAAAATATAATGGTTGTATTAAAAAAATAGCAGTAATATAAAAAAGTTAGAAAAATAATTAGAAAACTTACTTTTTTATTTTTAATTTTCATACTTAATTAAAAAATGCACTAATAAGCTTTAATTTGTAAAAATAATTATTTTAAATAATTCCTTAATGAAATTCTTTTATAAAACAAATTCATAATAAGAACTAATTTAGTTGGCTGAATAACTTTTTGACCGGCTGAATAGCGAAATACAAAGAGACATTTAAAGCTAAATCTTGGAATTCTTTCTCCTTGGTGCATTAACGGAAGTTAAAATGAGTTCCAAATAATGATTTCAATGAAAATGAAATATTTATAAACTCAAGAAATAGAATAATTTTGTTTTGCTAATGCACTTGGTTATAAATTTTCCAAACTGCCCTTTTCATCTCTTTTGAAAGAAAGATCATTTTATCGAAGATAGCAACACTTCTTTCATTGTCACATCTGGCAAAGTTTCAACTTCTGAAACTACTTTTTGAACTCTTCATTTTAAGTCGTTCGGAATTAATGTGCTTTCAGCTGAACGAAAGTTTAAAGTTATATGAAAATACATCATCCTGAAATATATTTAACTACTTATAGAGCTGCTATTTTATATAAGACAAAGAAATTGTTTATTTTTCTTATATTCTTCTTTGTTCTTTTTTTTAACTCATATATCTCGTTAATCATCTTCTCAACTTTATTTCTTGAATCATATTTTATCTAATTCAAGAAAATGAATATTCATTAGCAAATTTTCTTCTCTATCGGAAAGTTCAAATCTCTCAATAACGAATCAATCAGTTATTTCAGTCTGATTCTAAATGTAGTTTTTCAAAATTTTAAAATTTGTTTAATTGTTTTTAAACATATTTTAAGCATTTTTCAAAAAAACTTAATTTTTTTTTTCTAAAATTCGGTATTTTTTCCATTGGGTGCCTGTTTTTTTTCTTCCAGAAACATGTTTTTAATAAAATATTTTAGCCAATTATATCAAATAAAAAGAAAATATTCGTAACTTTCCATATTAATTGAGCAAGAAATTCATGTATTTTTTCCCTCGTACAATTTTTATTTACTGTAAAATGAACGGTTACAATTCATTAACTGTTTTTAAATCGAGCTAAGAATACAAATATGAAATAAATCTTTTTTAAGACTCAAGCCTCAACCAAAAATAACAAGAACTGCGACGTCACGAGCAGTATATATATGCTGTCGAAGTCGGTTACTTTGAGTTTTAAATATATATATTTTAGCAAGAAGTATAACAAAATTTAATTCTTAAATAAAAAATTATTTAATGCAGCATAGTTTTTCCAATCGCAAAAATAAAAATTTTAAAATTAAAATAAATTGTTTAAAACTATTCAACAGTTTTTATATTTTCACAACACATGACATAAATTATTTTTATTCATGCTTCGCAGCATGAGTTTTATATCAAAATGGCATAATGGTGTAATGGTATGCATAAAAGTATAATACACATAATGGTATTATAATAGTTTATATTATAATTGTAAGGAAAGTATTTATATAATTATTCATACTCGAAATTCGACTTTTCGTAGTTTAAAAAATTATAATCAAGATATTATTACTTAATATTTAAAACATATATTTCACACTATACTTATATTCGAACATATATTCAACGTATGACAAATATTCCAAAAATTACCCAAAATACTAAAAAACTTAACCCATAAAATTTTCTATTTAATGTCAGAATCATTATTTCTTTTAATCCAGCTCCATTGCAACATATTAATCATAGTTAATGTAATTATTATTCAGTGAAAAACATTATTATTCATTGGAAAAATAATGCTTAAAAATCAAATCATTATAATTCATTGTTTAAAATATAAATACTCATTATTCAAGCATTATTGCTCATAACTTAACAGCTTTAACGCACATAAAAAATTTACTCAAACTTCCAAACGGACAATTTTCAATAAAAAAATTTATGTATTCTGTTTAATTTCTCTAATGAACTAACGTTCATCGAAATGTATTTTTCTCAAAGTAAGCTCCTTGAATGCAAATTTAAAAATTAATTAATTCTTTAGTTGAATTCATAATTCTTCAGAAAACTGGATACATAATTGTCCAGAAACAATACTCTTCAGTTTACTATTGCTCCAAAACAGCAATCCTTTCTATAATTAATTGAAATTATCAATTCTCTTTTTCAGGTTCTTACAATGGCTGGGATGAGTGACAAATAACGACCAATGGAGACGGAAGTTTCCGATACTGAAAATTTGACGACTGTTTATGCACAAACAAATGAATATTTACTTGCGCATTTATATTGCAATTTATCGGTAGCTACTGGTCTTGAAATTTACAACGGTAAAAGTTATTTCTGTTAAAAACTAATTATTTTCATATTTTAAAGTCTAATGATTAAGCTACATGTAGTTAAATCATATCGTATTGTAATCTTCCAGCTATTAATCTGGAGGATTTAGAATCTGATGTAGAGCTAAATAATATCAAAATCATATAAAAGTTATTGACATGTCAGAATTGATGGTTACATATTTTCCTTTGTATATTTATCCCTTGAAATTCAAGTCACATATATAGTACACTCTATTTACCAATTGCAATCGAAATAACCTGTTTGTCATATTATGCACAGTAAAATGTTTCTAATAAAATCACGATAAAAAATATTGGCACCCCGGGTACATCAGTCGTAAAATCCCTTTTATTGTAGAATCTAATTCTACTGTAAAATTTTACACCGTAATTTTTATAGTTATGCTTATTTAATTAGATTGATTCAGCGATTTTACAGTAAATATTACAGTAAAAATTACGCTTTATTTGATTTTCTGTTCCATAAAATTAAACGGTAAAAAAGGATTTTACAGTAAAATGCACCAGTATCCTGAGTGCTAGAACTTTTTACCGTAATTTATTTCGGAATACTTTTTGCGGTGTATTTCCTCACTTGCAATTCAAGTAACTTTTATTTTCTAACTCTATATGATACTTGCAATTTAATTAACATTTTTCTCATACTCTATTCAATTACTGTTAGAATTATTCTGATATTACGGTAAAACAACCGGTAACAATCTATCAATTTTAATAACCATACAGGTTACGGTAACGAACATATTTTGCCTATAAGGTTTTGAAACCGTTTACAACTATTATCGTTTAAAAACTAAGAACGTAAAACTAAATGGTTTATTTAATCATTTACAACGAGAATAGTTTCAAACCCGTAAAAGGGAAATTTAATTAAAATCAGATCTAGTTTTTTCGTTAGGAAATGGGCATTAGAGTTAGGTTGTAGTCAAATTGTGATTTATCAAATGAATCGTGGAATATGGTTTAATTAGCCTATCTAGTAGTTTCACCTATCGTAAGAGATGAGAAATGCCTGACTTCTTTGTGTCAAACAGTTATATAGTGCTGCCATCTATGTGTGAGTAAGAGTATCGTAATGTAAAAGTCCAGGTTTACAAATCGGGAAGTGCAGGGCAGTGGAAACTCTTCATGCGATAAAGGAAATAGTGTGATGTCAACACTGGGTCTCGAATCCCAGTTTTGTCGGTCATTAGATTGATAGATTAGCTTTCTTGACTATAAGATGTACCCTGCTGTAATGAAGTGGCTTCATTAGATGGATCTGGTTGTTGCGATAAAATTCTGGTTGATTAATTGTATTATGTGAAAGCAGATAAATAGACGGCTTTTCTCTCAGTTAACAGCTTGAATACCATCTTATTTATGGTTATTTGATTACTTTATTTAGGTAAAATAACACTTAAATAAATTTTATTAACTATTATTTTACCATAGTTAAATCATTTTCCTACTTAACCATTTTTGCAAGAAGTTTCTAACAGTGTACTTGCAACTCCAGCAACTTACGTGTCATACTTTACCACATGTAACTGAAGTAAAAAATTTCTTATACTGAACTTACTACTAGAGATTAATGTAACATACTTGACACGGGAAATTCAAGTAGCAGCTAAGAAACGTAAAATAAATTATGAATCTTTAAAACATATCATAATAAACAAAAATAAAAATCCCTATATACGGTGGAAAAAAAACTGGCAAAATTACCCTACTGTATGGTCATGATAAATCTGGTAAAAAAAAAATAGTCCTAATTAATAGAACGAAAATCGGTATTTAAACCATTTATTTGGTATTTTATCCCCTCGTATGGTAACGGTTTACTGAAAATTCTGGTTTTCAAAATTATAGTTCTTTTTACCAGACATTTTATGAAAAGTACAAAACTAAAAATTAATTTCAAACGAATAAATTCTTTTTATGCCACGCTCTAAAGGCAATATGTTAAAAGAACTAAATTTTACCACATTTACCAAATTTTATCACATATTGCAAAACCATATTTTAATGGTTATTTTAACAAAATCATTACCTAAGCGCATCGGTAAAAATAACTGAGCTTTTTGGTGTTCCTAAACAGCCAGCAACATGGCAAAATTTATTATATTCTTTTTTCTGTGTACCGTTTCTCCGTTAACTTTGCTTTTTAGTTCAGAAATTTTTCTCGATAAAAGCATGTTTCAAAACTACTGATTTCAGATAACTGTAGAAATACTACAGTGAAGCAACATAGCTTTACCATAGTCTGGTAGTTTTGACTTTATTTTCTTTTCTCAGAGTCGCTTACAACTTAATGAAATATTTTTAGACTTGTTTCTGCATTGATACAATTAATGCATAAAAAAAGTTTATTCATGAAGTACTTATTTATTTTGAACTAAACAGAAAGTGTGAAAGAAATGTTTAGGCTACTCAAATGTTTGTAAATATATAGTTTAAAAGAATAAAATCTTTGCTGAAAAGGAATACCCAAAATTAACAAAATTTTCTTCGTTTTAGACAAAGTCATTTTAAAACTCCGAACAAATATTCCGTTAAAATTGATGAAATTGATATCTTCTCTTATTAGAGGATGCGAATTTCGTCAAAAATATTTGAGCCGCTCAGAAGCCAATGCGATTAAGTCCATTTTTTGATATNGATTGCGAAGCAATCCGAAATGAACTGTGAAAGCAGTTCCGGGGGTTGGTGAGCGCTATCGAGCAGGGGACGAAGCCTCCTAGTTTTTATATAAATTTCTTATCTTTTTCAGCTGCCAAAAGGTCCTAAAATTTTTCAGATGCTGCTATTTCAATAAATACTTACGTTTTTATTTACACATCCTGTACATATCTTGTTTTTTTGCAGAGTTTACACCTCGAAAAAAGACTTTATACACTTTTCTAATTAAATTAATAAACCAAGAATTTTAAAAACTAATGTATGAAAGAACATTAATTTTCTCAAATGTTGTGTTTTGGACTTAACCGGATTGGCTTCTGAGCGATTCATTTGTCATAATACTATATATCGGTTAATATAATTGATTAGAAAATTGAACAAAAAGTGAAATTTGTCCAAAAAAAAGCTCTCGCTTAAAACCAGGATTCAAACACTAGAAGTTAAAAAGCAAACTAACAAACCCTATTCTGAGAAAAAGACTATTTTTGCTTGAAATCTCTAAGAATATCATTCGTCGCCTCGCCTTTTCCTGTTTCTTAATATACTTAACGTTATTAAATCTGCAAGAAAGCAGTACTGTGAAAGTTTCATAGTAGATTGTGAAAATAATTAATATTCTTGTTTTAACTATAAGTTTAAAAGAAAAGAAAGTAATTTAAAGAAAATGTTAGAATTTTATTTCTTTGGCAATGCTTTGAATCTATGATCGTCGGTTTAAATTATTCTATAAAAATTGAAAAAAAGAATAGAAGCTATATTTTTTATATCCTTAATTCTAGACACATCAAAATCTAAAGAAAGTAATTACCATAAACTAATGAGGTTTCATGTGATAGAATTACACATTGTTTGATTTTATCCGTTGCAATTAGAATAATTTAAATATACTAAACCGTTTCTATAACCCCAAGTAAAATGCATTAATTTATTTAGAATAATTTTCTAAATATTAATTCACACTCAAACTTGAGGACAAGAGTTTGTCATTCAAAATCCAAATTAGTATCGTATTTTAATTCTTCTTAAGAATATTTTGCCCGAAAGCATAATTTTATCATACTTTACCTTCAAATTGAAAGAAATTTACTTTTCAAACTTTGTTACTTTTCAGTTTTTAAATTATATCTGCTTAAAATATTCTAAATCCTTTTTTTATATGCTTAGCAACGTAAAACAACTTGTTAAAATTAATTATTGTATATACGAAACAATGTCAGAAAGTTTAGTTCTGTTTTACTTAATTTGAAAGGCATTTACAGATTAAAGTATTAAATAAGATATAAATCAATTAATTTGCAAAACAAATGTTAATCTTTACTACTATATAATAACTTGATATTTTAAATTCGTACACTGAAAAAAATAGCATGGTAATAGCTACCTTAATATGGTAAAATTTACCATGTTTCTGGCTCTTTTGGAACACCAAAAAGCTTGGTAGTTTTTGCCAATGCGTTTTGGAAATGATTTGATTTAAAATTAGCCATAAAATATGTTTTTATAATATGTGATAAAAACTGGTAACTTTGTAATTTTATCATTAGACCTTAGAACATTGCATTAGTTATTTAGTTAAGTTTAATTTTCGTTTTTTGTATTTTTTGCTAAATGTGTGGTAATAAGAACTATAATTTTGAAAACCAGAACTTTCGGCAAACCGGTGCCATATGAACAGAAAAATTAACAAATGATTATTATAAATATTTTGATTTTATCAACCATAATTATGGCTTGTTTTTACCAAAAGCGTCATTACAATACAGTATGGTAATTGTGCTTGAATTTTTTTCTCCGTGTATCATTACTGATTTCAAGATTATATAATATGGATCAGTTTTCAATCATAATCTCTAAAGTAGTATTATAACTGCATAAAAAAATATTTTTAAGCTACCAATTTTTAAAAAAAAATTTAATTTACTCTGTAAGCAAAAGATTTCAAGTGAAAAAATTTTTAGAATGAAGATGTAAATTTGATTCACTGCGGGAATTTGTTCCGGTTTGTTCGTTTTCTTTTCTTTATTTTTTAATTTAATTTTTTTAAAAAAGAAGAAAAAATATTTTTCTAAACAACATACTATATATTGTAACATAGTTGTATATTACTTTTCGTTAATAAATTTGATTCTTATTGTTTTACTTAAATCATTAATAATTACATAATGTATGTTTTTTAAGTCACTAATTATTTCAATAAATTTTTAAATATTAAAGTGATAAATACGAGAAGTTGATCTAAAAATATAATTGATGCGAACAAATACATCGATAAATAAAATGTTTTTCAATTTTTTTAAATACTATTGTAAGTTATGGTATAATATAATAATGGTATAATATAATAATGGTATATCATTAAGAAATTCGTACAATTACAGGGAGTCAAAACTTCTGCAATGAATCATGGGATGGCGTATCATGTTGGCCAATCACATTGGCTGGAAACACGGCAAATGTCCCCTGTTTCTCGGAGTTAAATGGTGTCAAATATGATATTAATGGTAAGTTTAGATATATTTTATCATTAAAACTATAACAATTGTATTCAAAAATGACTTTATCTCAAACTAATAATTTTGCTTTGCTTCAAAAATATCTAGAAAAATATAAAGGGAAAATCAAGAATTTCTGTTTAATTAATTACATTCCTCGTTTAATGTCATGTAACTGAGTTTCTCGTTAACAGAATTACGGAAAATACAGTTTTCTTCTTGTGCAAAAGACGATTTTTAATAATGCATAGTTATTTATTTCATTAGTAAGTAGCCGCCCAATTAGTGCTGTGGATTGAGACTTCGCGTATCAAGGCTACAATTCAAATTATAACGATGAAAAATGTTAATTTAAAAAACAGCCCTAACGTCAGAGAAGGAAACTTTCTAGGCTGCATTTTTATGTGGAAAAACATTAATTACTTCATCCGCAACATGCTAAAAAAAAGTTATTATCTTTTTCAATTTTAATGTAAAATTCTTTTGGTCGTTTCAAAGGTATTAGAAAAACAAAATTAGGAAAATATTAATAATCTCATTATTTAGGTACTTTCTTTTACTTAGTTTCAGCCTATCATTACTTTGCGCAAATTGTCGTAGTTTTGCTTAACTCTAAATCTTTTTTTTTCAACTTTTCTTTTTTGATTGCTCAATATTTTTGTTTGCCAACTGTGTCTGAACGCTACGTTTATTTATACTATGATTCAAAAATTCGGATACCGATTAACGAGCAGTTTTAGCTCCCGATACCAAAAATCTTTTAAAAATTCAAGTTAGTCTTTTCGGGAGTGATGTTTGTCATTGGTTTTTTATTAATTCATACATTTTTATTTGTTAATTAGTTTTTCCGAGGGTGTACGGTATTGGTCCTCGTAAAACTGTTCTACCGTAAAGTGCTCGATATCGCGCACTGGTCTTTGGGATAACAAGGTTGGGGAGCCATCCCCCACCTTGATAGCCACCCAGAGTGTCAAAATTGTGATGGCATGTCCTCGAATAATCTTCAGGGATGCGTCCCCGACCGTCGCCATTAACTCATTGTGCAGCGCTAGTGCGACGTAAATAAATAACTACTACAACCATTGCTGAAAGTGTAATTTAGAAAATAAACTAAATTATTTACGAATCCGTTTTTAGACTATTATTAGGACAATAACATTTTAAGACAAAGTAAGTAAGAAATAATGATTATTCATTGTATTGAAAAAAATGACGAATTTTTAAAATAATATAAAACAAGGCTTTTTTCAAGAAAAAAAAAAGTGAAAAAAGAGCTTTAAATGAATGTAGAAAAGCAGAATTTTTGAGTTATGTACTGAAAAAGTTTGTAACGCAGTGAAAAATTTGCAAGAAAGCATAACTGATGGTTCATCTTTAAGTCCGCAATAACGTTTATAACTAAATTTTAAAATAAAATCTTGAAACAACAGATAACTTCCAATAAAGATAATCAAAGAAAATATTCTACTTTCTTCAATAAGACAGCTGTAGCTCTTTTATATCTTGATTTGTCTTATTTATACAAGCTTATATCGAAAAATCAATCAGAAATATTTGCATAACCAGGGAAAGAAAAACCGTAAAAACAACTCTTAAAATTGATATAAAATTTAATTCGTTTGAAATAAATAAACAATGAGGAAAGAAAAAGAAAGCATAAAGTGTTTTCAAAGCATAATATTTTTTTCTTCTAAATAACTTTCATCGTTCTCCCCTGTTGCGGGTTTTTTTTTTTCGAACTCTTGATTTCTGACTCCCCGTTCTTCTTACTCGAACCTTAATTCCTTCTAACTTGTCGTTTGGCATTTTGTCCAATTTCTTAAACAAACGTTGTGAACTGTGTTCATTTTTCAAAATGCGCATTTAATGATATATCTGCTTTCTCAAACATGTCGTTTTAGCTAATACCATTTTTCAAGAGCGCGTTTTAAATTAAGTTTCTTTTCTTAGACAAACATCCACAGCTATCTTTAAAATAAAATATTTACCAGCTGAATATTACCACTGAGGAAGATAAAAACTTCTGGTTGTTGTGCTATTTGTTTTAACTGATCTTGGCTATATTCACCTTGCTGATTTCAAATCTGCAATCAGCTTCTCTCTCCAAGCTGCAGTTTCTTTTATATAACTTTTTTAGTCTAATCTTTTGTCAAAATGTGCAAACTTAAAAACGTTTTATAAAACTAAAGGTCGCATAAATGACACTTCGTCAGAATTTGAACTGCATAGAAACTAACGCTTGGAAATGTTGTCGCACGCGGATAGAGGCGTTCGGTGATTCTTATCCCCAACTTTGCGACTGATTTGAATCAGCAGTCCGAATCAGTTGATTTTAGCGAAATAGATTTAAATTATTATGACTAATTGTTTCTTAAATTTCAGTTAGTTTTGTTTCAATAATGCTATGTCATATACAGTTAAAAGTTTCTTGTAAGACCTAAGAGATTCTTACGTATTCAATATTAAGGACTTAAGATTTTCCAATTTTGCATTCGATGAATTCAGATAAAAAATAAATTTAAAAAAAACAAAACATTTCTTCTGTAGTTTCTTAAAATTTACCATAGTTGAAAGTATTTATGGCATTTAGCAACGTATACAATATAGTTATATGTAAGAAGCAAATTTGTTTGAGAAGAAGTAATATATCTTTTTTTAATTGACTCTAGTTAAAAGAAAAATAGTGTATAAAAATTGTAAAGTAAGTAATTAAACTTTTTTCGAATTTTTTGAAGCATTTGATTCGAATCACGTGATTCGAAATTAAGTCGTTTAAGTCTGATTATTCGAATCAGTAATCCAAATTACTAGATTCGATGTGAGATCTGAGTCACTTGATTCAAATCACTGATTGTAACCAAGAATCAGTGATCCAAATCACATGAACCGAAACACATGATTCGAATCATTGATCCGAATCACTTGATTCGAATAGTGATCCGAATCACTTGATTCGAATAGTGATTCGAACCACTTAATAAGAATCAGTTATTCGACTCACTTGTTAAGAGATTTAAATCACTTGATTCGAATCATTCATCGAAATGGCATGATTCGAATCACTCTTCTGAATCCTTCGATTTGAATCACTAATCAAAATCCATGATTTGAATCAGTGTTTTGAGTCACTTGATTCGAATTTGGCCCTCTCGCGGCGCCTTTTTTAGCCTCCAACCGAGTGCTTCACTGTAATTTGCCTTTATGTCCCATTTTTGATTTTAAAAAAATTATTATTTTCATAGTCACGAAACTATTACAAATATGCTGAAAGTAGAAATATAAATATTTTTGAATATAAAATGTGGTATTGGAACAAAAATATAACATAAGACAAAAATATAACGTAAGACAAAAATATAACATAAGAGCAAAAATTAAGTTTAATATCATCCTTTTTTTGGAAACAGCACTTTCAGAAAAAAATCAATCAGAAGCAAATCAATTGAAACATGAAACAATAATAAAATCTCCACCGTCATCTGAATTAATGCCAAGCCTACAGTCTAACGATCAGCCACCTTCTCGAAATTTTATAATTGAGAGTTGGGAGGCTGTAAAATGAGGTTGTTTAAGATAAAACGAGTAACATAGGTTGTTTAACATTAAGATAAAAAGAGTAACAATAATTTGTATACGAATGGATCGGAAAACCACACCTTCTTCTTTTTTCTAGATGATTCGTGGCAATTAGCTCATGAGCAACACCTATGTATGATAGTTTTCAATTTGTTTTTTTAATGTTATTCTTTTTCACAAAATCGATTTTTTTAAAAAAAAGGTAGTGTTCTTAGACTACTATCAAAGAGTAACTCTGTAGCCAAGTATTTTTGCAACACAAAGTAAGAGAACTGCTGGATCAAACTAGCTTTCGTGGAGAACTTTTTCATGAAACTATCCGGCATTTGCGTTAGATGGAGAAGAAAACCACGAAACGCTCCCGCAGTTAGTCTGACGGCAAGAGGATTCTAATCCAAAATCCGTCTACCACTGAGGATAATTTACGTCAGCACTGTGGCCGGGGATTGTTAAGCTATTATTGGAGCTAGGTATGTTCAACTAATTGTGATTATAGGAAAATAATGTGCTTATACAAGTACTAAAACTGTAAACTTTCTTACGGCCCTCCAAAAAGTATATGAATCAAAGATTTCAAAGGATGCATATAAAAAATGTACCACTATTCGTAAAAAGTTAGACTAAATATTTACTATTAGCATTAAAAAAGCCATTCGAAAGGTATTATAAAAGCAATTCGGGGGTTAAACGCAACGAGCAAGGTCTAATTTTAATTTTTTTGCACTATATTCGTATCAAAATTAAAAAGATTATTTAAAATCATCCCTTCAACGGAAAAGCAAATACAAGGAATAACTATTATAGGTTTTTTAGAAGACAATAAAACTATATTGAAGCATGTAAATACTGCCGAAAAATTTTTAAAAAAATTTTTAAAGACTAATTTTTAATAGATAAGTCTCCACTCATTTGAATTAGTAAGTGATTCGTGATTGGAATCAGTAATTCGAATCATCCAAGCAAACTGATTCAATTGATTCGAATCACTTTGATGATTCGTTTTGCCCAACTATTCTATGAATTGTTAAAAGACCGCTTGGGAACAGTTCATAGTAGCAAAATTCCCCTAGTGGCGTATGACAATATTTCCGGACAAGAATTCCTGTACAGTTTTAATTCTGAAGTGCTCTAACTCCCCTAAAGATGAGTCGCTACATTTATGCAACCCTAAATTTCATGTAATGTTCTTAAACTAGTACATTTCAACAAAAATAGACTGAAAATGTTATTTAAAAATAAACTAGCTTGGAGAGGGAAACTGATTTGAGATTTGAAACCTCCTAACCCAAATTAGGCAAGATCAAGTATTTATATAAATGAAACAAAAAATTTGTTTCCCACTATTATGCATTTATTATTCACTATTATGCATTCATTATTCATATTATTTTTCTGAAATTTATAAACTTAGAAAAAATGCTGATACGTAAATATTTTTTAATATATTTTTAATAATTTAGAAATAGTCGATATCTCAGAATATTTCGAAGTTAAACTATTCCCGTAAAATGAATCCAATATTATTCTATTTTTATCCCTAAAATGCAAATATTGGGAATATTTTGGCTTTTTAAAATATAAATAGGATCAAAGAGGAGTAAAACATGTCATGCTTATTTTTAAGTAAATTTTTTTTTAAGTTTTACTCAAGTTTAAAGATAGTTAGGGTGTAAACAACAACATTGAGATGTTATTTTTTTTCTATTTTAATCTCCCTTAAAACCACATCACGATTTGTAAAATTCAAATAAAGCAAATTTTCTAAAACAACGCTATCAGCAAATTTATTCGCATATTTTAAATTATAATGAGAATATATTTTCTTAAGTAAATAAAGAGGGTTCTTCTGAATTTCAAAATTTTATTCGAATCCATTAGAAAATATGTCTTCTTTTAAACTAGTTCCGTTTTTTTAAAAGTTATATCATGCTATTAGCTTTCACAACTATTCAATAAGCAGTTTTTTTTTCAAGTTTGAAATGCAATACATCTTTCATATAAAAAGTTAGCTTTCCCTTTTTTATTTTGATATTCTTAATAAATATTTTGTTCCTGATTTCTGATAAGAAAATCTTTTCAGTCTTGTCTTTTATTCAACTCTTTTTGTATTTAAATATTATACGTGAGCTGCTATATGCATATGATATTACAAATTGATATAAATATATTGAGTTAATTTATAATTATAAATAATTAATTTATAATTTACCATCGTATCTTAAATTATTTATAAATCTATCTGTGTCAAAAATATTTTTCAATTCGAATTTTTAAAAAATACTTGCAAACCTCTCTTAATAAAAATTTATAGCCCCTAACAACCAATGCTATTTTTCTACTAGTTTTGTGGCAATACAAGTTTAATCATTTCCTGAAGTCTGCAAACAAATTTATCGGGACAAATAGGGCTAATAAAACTTAACTTTAAAATAGTTTCCGCCATAATAACTGTTTCTACGAGTTTATGATTCAGTTTAGTTATGGAGATATGGAACATTTAAAGAGACATGGGACCAGTAACGGATTAAGCATTCTTCTTTACTAACATTCCTTTTTACTTCTTTACTTAAAAAAACAGCTATACCCAATAATGTCTTACAAAATTATAATTCCTGTGAATTTCGGTCTCGGTTTTCGAACTCGATTTTGAACAATTCAACATGGAATAGTAGATAAGACATTCAGTTTCATAATTGAAGAACTAAATGAATAAACATTCTAGTAGTGACATTTCTTGTAAAAAAAAAATAAAAAATAAAAACTTAATCGTGGTTTACAAAACAAAAATATACGGTATATGAACAATTCGTAGGATACGTTTTTTCGTTTAAATGATAAAGGTTTTAAAATTGTAGTTCGTATTACCTCTCAATTAGTAAAAAATGCAAAGCTGAAAAATAAGTTTAACCGAATAAATGGTTTTATCTCACACTCTAAGCTATCATAATACCATTACCAAATTTTACGATATTTACCAAATTTTATCACATCTAATAAAAACATATTTTACCAAAGTCATTACCAAAATGCTGCGGTAAAAATTAGCGAGTTGTTTGGTATTCCTATAGAGCCGAAAACATGTAAACTTTACCATATTCTGTTAGTTTTAACCATATTCTGTTAGTTTTAACCATACTTTTTTTCTCTTTTAAGTTACATCTATGAAATGTTTGAAACAAAAAGATTTATCTAGAAAAGTTTTTATTTTAGTCTAATTTAACTACACAGCATTCATTTAATTTGCTAACTCTCAGTAGATGAAGAACCTAAGTGACTGTCGCTGAATGTATTTTGAGTGAACGATATAAGTACATTTGGCAATAAAAAGTCAACAAGTATCTTTAGAAGACTTTTTTAAAAATTATTTAAAACGTCAGGGAGGCGAATGCCATGAAGCAAACAGTTTAAATGAGTGTTTAGGATTTGCAGATTTGGCAATTGAAAGCTTGCGAACAAAAAATAATGAAAGCATAAACTTTAAAGCCCATTCACTCACTTTCAATAATATGCCGCTTAGATTATTTAGCTCTTCGATTATACTGCTTGACAAATTTTAATCTTTTGTCTTTTAAATGAATTTGAGTAGATTTTTATTCTAAAACATTTTGTTTTAATTTCGAATATTTATTCTTTTCTTATTCATTTTAGCGGAAATTTTTCTATGTGAGATGAAATTAAAAATGTCATGCTATTTTGAAAGAAAAAAATAATTTTATTTCAGTTTCACGCATTTATTTATCAAAATCAAAATGTCATCAAACGATTTTCCTAGCATAACGAACATTTCCAAGCATGTGGGTTTCTCTGCATTTTACTTAAGGAACACCCCTTTTTAGAGGCCAGCAATTATTTACTCTTATTATTCGATTACATTTTTCTTGTTAACCCTTTGACGCAGATGAGACACCGGTGTCTCTTATACATTTTTTTTCCTGGGGCTCTAATTAGAAGTAAAAATATATTTTGATAATTTTTAGTTTTAGAAACTGTCTAGCAACAAAACAATTTCTTAGATTATCGAAATGATATTTGTTCTGAAATAAAAATTAAAAGTGTCCAAAACAATTAGTAGTCCGAAAAACAAATTCATTCATTTCTCAAATATTTATTAATGCAAATTAAAGAAATTTTATTAATGATGAATTATTGTTTCTCTAAATTTAAATAACTGCAAATAAGTTCAAATTTCAAAAATTACTGTTTAAAAGTGAGCCGTGTTTGGAAGTTTTTACCTTGCGCAGAAAGTGACACCGGTGTTCCATGCTGTATTTCATAACTATGAAGCATTGAGAAGTGAAATATATTTTATTTTTTATTTATTTTTATTAATATTTTCACTTAGTAATCTTAAACGAATGCAAAATGTACTGAATTAAAATTCTGCATCGAAGGGTTAACTATTTTCTGATGTTAAAAAGTCTTGGTGAAATCAATTTATTGTTCATTGCTCACAGTGCCGAGAGTTTCAAGAAGAAAGTTCAAATGCATTGCAAAAAATATATTTTTAAAGGAAGGTTATGACCAATATTTTTTTTTCTTGAGAAAAAGAGTTCAAAAACTAGTTCTCCATGGCTCTAAACTTTGTATCTACCAAGAAATTCAAATTGTTATTTTAAAAAAAACAATCGTTATTTTTATACTTTTATAAAAAATTTTAAAAAAATTAAGTCCGGTAAACAATTTTTGATGTCTTATTAAACTTTAGCATAGAAAAACCGTTACATTTTTGTGTTATCAACGTATTAGCAACAGTGATAGTAAGATTGTTAAAAATAATTTAATAGCCTAATATGTGTATATTCTTTTTCTCTAAAATATATACTTCTAAAATTATAATATAAATAACCAAACTTGTTAGAAAACAGTACCTTAAGTCAACATATTGACGATCTACGTATTCATATATTTTGATTTCGATAGAAGCTAAAATAAATTTCCTATCCTTTCTGATATTCTTTCATGTAAACAAAAAAATCCTCCCCCTATTCTAAGCTTACTGTTCACCCTTAGGTGAATAAAAAAAAGTCTGATTTTCTACTATAGTCTCTTCATCTATCTTAAAGGAAAAATAGAAATTCTTTCACTTCATGCTTTAAAAAGGGAGATGCAGGCAATTTATTGATTCGAGGAAAGTATAGTAGAAAGAAAACTTTGGTACTTTCGGATATTTGATCGTAAATTCGACAGCTGATATTTATAAATCCGGATTAGGTACAACATAATGGCTGAAAAAGACTTTATGGATCTTAAAAAAAAGATTTTTAAGCTTTTAGAGTAGATCATTTACTTCTCATTACTATTGTCGAAGTAAGTATTTGGGTATTTTAAAGCAGAATGTTTCCTGAAATAAAGTGTCTGACATTTTTTAATTTGTCTGAAAACATTCTGAATAAAATTTAAGATATATTTATGAACAGTGATGAGGTTGGAATTTTTTTTTTTTTACTTATTAAAACTGGAAAATGTTTAAACGTTAATCTAGTTTTTTTTTAAATTCTGTGTTATATTAATAGTGTCCTTTTTTATTCTATATCAATTGTTGATAAAATTTAATTTAGTAAATTGAACTCAGTAAATAATGAGGATTTTATATCGAGAAGCTTAAGATCATTCAAGCATAAACGCCATTAAAAACATGCCAGATTAAAATAATTTTTTATTCTCATTATCGCTAATTCTTTAAAAACTAAAACATTTTAAACCCTTTGTGTAATGAAATTAAATATGCATTTTTTAGTATAATTTTATGCCAATGCCCGACTCAATTTTTGAAGTTTAAAAATATATAATGAGGGTTTTCATTAAAAAATACCTTGTTAGTGTTACATGATTCAATCATATGAATGTGAACCGTGAACAAACAACATTGAGAAAAAAAGTGTGATTTAAAAAATCAGAGTATAATAAAATATGCCTTATTTCTTGCTCTTATAGGAACACCAAAAAGTTCGGTAAAATTTACCAAAGCACTTTAGTGATAATTTTGGTAAAATTAACAATAAAAAATGACTTTATAATATACGTTAAAATTTGGTAATTTTATCATGATACCTTAGTCGGGTATATTTTGGCTATAATGCCCAAAATTAAATTTTTTTATTAGAAATTTCATTATCATACAGTCAAGTAATTTTTTAATATATCAAAACAAATTACGATACATAAAATTTATCGAAAACTTTTAAATGGTTGATTGTTTTATTATTTCAATATTCGAAGTGGAAAAATAATTATCTTTTTACAATTTTTAAACAAGAATTTTCTTGATTAAGCCCTGTTTTTTGTTGTGAAGTTCCCATAAAACCAAATAACGGTAGATAATTAGTACAGCCTCGCAAGCCTGCTCCTAGAGGCTTGCAGAGTGGGTTGCCTTTAAACCAATTTCTATTTAGATCTATCAAAGCAAAATTACAAAATCCCNCAAAAAATTAGATGGTTAAAAAATAAAGTTACAAGTGTTTTTATTTCTAAGATTAAAACATTAAACATTATTAACGCTTTTAAGTTCAGGACCAAAAGGTTATTTATAAGTTAGATTATTAGTAAACAATAATTTTTTGTTTCTTTTCAGAAAACATGCTAACATTGTAGGTATCGGTAACAAGGAAAAAAATCGATATCTTCAAATCTTTTGTTAAAACTATACATAAAAGCATTTAACTATCTCAAGAACATTTTTAATTTTTTTCTTGTATTTAATAACTTAAGAGAAACAATTTTTAAATCCATTTAACGGACAGAAGTATTTATTTTCTGGGTTAACAACCTTTGTTTTTCTCTGAAAATACTTTTTTAAAGATTTAAATACATTTCCAACAAATATTTTTAATGAGAAAAGTATTGTATTATAAAATAGTAATAAACACTCAAGTAATGTAGCCTGTTCTCTTCAAAATTAATTAATAATTCAGAAATATTCTGTAATTAATAGTAAACTTTTTCTTTATACTATTTCGTGGAATTTAAAAGGGAAGAAAACTAATTTGATGACTTTCGAATATCAGACGTTTCTAATTTTGTTTTGACAAAAAATAGGGATTGTTTTTATTCTTCTTCTTTTCAGAAATTAAATCTATCGCCTGTAATTAATTAAAACGCTTCTCGCAAATGCTTAATCAAGGATTCTAATTAACAACTGAAGAAAGTTTTTTAATATGTTTTTTGCATTGTTTTGTTGTTAATGCCTAACAACTGTCTTATTAAATTCTATTTTTTATATATATTAAAACGATATTGCTTTGAATTTTTCGAATTTTTTTCATGCTTTACCTGATTTTTTATTTTAAAATAATTGAATAATTACTTAAATAAAATTATTTAAACGTTTGTTTTTTTCATAGAATAACATATATTTATTCCCTTCAGCTATTTAATTTTACTTATACCATATGGCAGCATTTTAGTTAAATAAAACTTAACAGAGTATGAAAAAACTATACTACATTGTTCTTCAGAATAAACTTTTAAACATTTCTTTCCTTTTTAAAAGAATGATTATTTCAACTTAGCCTTAATGTTTAAAAATATATATTTATTTATTTCACTTCAGCTGTTAAGTTTACTTTTATTTAATTTATGCATTAAATTTAATTTATGCATTTATTTTTATTTATGCAATAAAAATAATAAATTTACTTAAAACAATATAAAATACAAGCAACTGAATACAAAATCATGAAAAAGTTCAAAATTGGTTGAAATCTCTAAGATCTGGAAAGGGTGACCTTAAAAGAAGTTATTGATAAAAAAACACATAAAGATTACAAAATATATTATTTTAATATGAAATAATACTTAATAATAAAATTTTAATTAGAATAAATTATCATAATAAAATTAAAACGAATAATGGAATTTAAAAACCAGGATGGTAAAGAAAAATCGCTCTCAAAAATATGACTTACAAATATTTAAAAAAAATTTCGCATTTGCAACTGAATTATGTTGATTATTTAATTGTCCAATATATACATGCTTCTAATAATCTTCATATTTATTTTGTTTTGACAGGAAATGCAAGTAGAGAATGTTTGTTGAATGCCAGCTGGTCGAGTTGGTCTAATTACCGATCATGTGTTCCGCTAAAAATACCAGAGGATGAATATCTGCAGGTAAATAATGATTACTAACAAAACATCATTTCCTTTTCTATTATATAATGCTGTCTGTACAACTTTCTTTTCAGAAAGATAAAGGTATGTTCTAAAAGCAATGTTTTGAAAATATCCTGCTATGAGAAAAAAGTATAGTCGAAACTACCAGAATATGATAAAAAGTTATGGTATTTCTCGCTTTATATGTTATGGGAACATCAAAAAGCTTGGTAATTTTTTCGAAGTGATTTGGTAATGATTTTTGGTAAAATTAACAAAAAAATATTTTTTTTTAATGTATGATAAAATTTTGTAATTTTATCTTCATACATTAGAGCATGACATAAAAATGATTTATACGGCTAACTTTACTTTTCAGATTTATGTTTTTTACTAAATGGGTAGTATTAAAAACTGTAATTTTGAAAACCAGAATTTTCAGTAAACCGTTACCATATGAACGAATAAATTATGAAATTAATGGTTTTAATACCGTAAATTTTGGTTTTTATTATAACAATTATGGGTTGTTGTTTTTTTTTACCGAAAGTGTCATTAGCATAGAACATGGTAATTTTACCAAAATTTTTTTCTCCGTGTATCCTCGCATATTTAGCTAATATGTGTTTTTATTTCGCACAAACCCTCTTCAAATTAAAAAGTTTGATCAATTTATTTTTTAGTTATAACCTCAAATCTATCCAGAGCCTAAAAAACACCTAGTTGCAAAACAATTTTAACTGTTTTTTATGGATCCCGATAAATTGCTCTTAGTAATTAGTATGTATAAAACAAAACTTCAAAGAAAAATTTTATATTTCATTAAATTATGTTACTAAATTATTTTCCGGAACTTTTGCCTATAATTATTTCCCGGATCACTTGACTTTCGCCTAAAGGACATTTTACTCCAGATAACTGAGTATCTGTAAAGTAATGTCAAATAATAAATTGTGGCAACTACATTGATTAAAATAATTCTCATAAATGGAACGGATATAACTTCTAATCATCATCTGGAGCTATTAACTTGTAGTTATAAATTAAAGTTAAGCACTAATTACGTTACCTAATTTTATCATAAAAATACCATCATCAAGAAAGTTCAAGAAAAAAATCCCTAAGACTTCCGAATGTTCTTTGAAGATGAGTTTGTTGTTAATGATGGAAAATTAATTACATTATAAATATGTCGTTGAACGTAACACTAATAGAAAATTGAAACCAAATTTTATTATAAAAACATCTTCTATAAAAGTTTATTATATTTCCGGAGAATCTTTATCATATTGTAGAGCCTTCTGACGAAGATTGTTACAGATTTATCTTTAATTCTATTATCTTAAATTTAACAGATTTATGCTTATTAAGAAGTAATAATTTTCTTCTTTATAAGCATAAATCTGTTAAATTTTATGTAATTTTGCAAAACAAGGTCGTTGCAAAGAAATAGATGAGAGCCAAAGGATCTTTAGATTAAAAATTAAAAAGAGTTCTCAGCAAAGAGAGATCCATTATTTCATCGATTTATCAAAAGAATCAAGACAAACAAATGAAAAAGGATTTTTGAGTTTCAAATAATTTAGCGAGAAATAAAACTTTAAGAATGCTGCAAATTTAAGACAAACCTTTAACGGACTTGAATATTTATGCTAACAGTATTAGAAAGAATATTTATTTTTGGAATTCGATTTCCGCTCATCTGAAAAAGAAGTTAATGGTTGTTTTTATTGAGAAAAGTATTACAGGATTAAGAAAACCATGGCCAACAACAGAGTGACATAGAATAAAATTCTTGAGACAGCTATGGCCTATGGCGTCGCATTAAAGGGAAAAAAAAGATTTTAGGATTGAATTTAAATTTAAAAAATAAAAGATATTACAAAGCTAGGAAATATGTAATGCCTACAGGTAATAAGGCACACCTTAAGTACTTTTGAACTAATGATATGAATTTCATGTGAAGTTAAAAATTTCTATGGTTTGAGTCAAACTCTTTAGGAAAATTAAATAATTAGTTTGAACATTAATTAAGTTTAGAAATCGAAAACAAATCTATACTTTCTTTTGAGTGTTAAAACAAATTTATGGATATGAATATAAAATTCGACAAAAATCAGTTAAAAACGTGCATAAAAAATAAAATGACTATTGATTGTACAGTATCATAATTGTTGTAAATAATTGAAATTGAAATTATATAGAATATAAAAACAGTAACTGAGAGGATTATGTTGTTGTTGTTTCTCGTGTTGTTGCTCCGCTAGAGCAGGTCCTTGAATCCATTCACCCTCAGGAAATCAAAAAACAAGACCGGGTCGCGCAGAAAATCCTCGTTTTCAAAATCCACACAGTTAAGGAGGTGGGTCGGGCTGGCTGCACTGGAGAAACATTTGTTGCAGGTGGGATAGACCTTTCGCTGCTGTTCATACCTCATGTACTTTATGTGTCCACTGATGAATCTAGTAAACGCGGTCTGATCGCCTCTATTACCTCTGAAGGCCAAAGCACAACCCGACTTATCCCCAGAGTACCAGATATGTACTGGGGGAGTTTTCCAGACTAGCTTGACACCTTGCTTTCTAATGGGGTGAATTTCCTAGGATGTGAGTGCCAAATTTCCGGTAGGTTCATTTGTGCCAAGTTTTGCCAGCGAGTCAGCTATCTCATTCCCGTATAGACCAACGTGGGACGGAATCCACTGAGATGATTATGGTAGTATAGAGTGACAAGATTACAGTGTTACCAGGCTTAAGTGTAGTTTTGTTGTGTTTTGTTTCATTGCTTGTTTTGTAATTTTGTTGTTTTTTTTAACATGATAAAATGCGATAGCTAAAAATGTTCTATTTGTATAGTTATTCTTTATTTTCTACACTAATTAGCGAACATTTGCAAAGTAAATTTTTTCAAGAAATCTGACAAATCGGATAATAGTTAAAAAAAAATTGCTTTTATTTGTGAGTTTCGATTTTTTTAATAGTTTTCAAGGACAGGAATGATCGGTAAATATTTCCTTGGTGATAAAATTACCTATTTCATGAATTATGATTCATTAAATCATTATTTTTTGCGCTGATCGAGTTAAATATTGATAATTTGTTAATACATCTGTTAAAACAGAGTCTAACAAGAATTAATTAGACAAAGTATTTTTATATATGCTTAGACTATTAATTGTGATAACACTATTTCCTACTAATAATTGTAATATTCATTAATAATGTTTATAAATTTTAAAATCTTTTAAAGTACTTAACCTGAACTATTTCAGTTAATTACATGTCCTAAAAATAAAGTCGATGCTATTTTTATTGCGTGGGTTTCTTATTTCTTTTATCAGAATTTGATTTATGTTCTTATTTACAGATAAGCCAAGTGTAACTTACCAACTTTAACGAGAAAAAGAATTAAGAGTGAATGTGATAGCTATAATTAATGAGCTTTCTTATAGACAAAATAATGTTAGAAGCAAACTTCAGAAAAATTCCAGTGTTGGGAAATGTTTGTTAGCTTTCTCGTGTTTAAATACGCGTTTTTTACAAATTAAATTATTTTAGGGACACAAAAACAAAGGCAATACTTAAGCAAAAATGTGACATTTATAAAAGAATAGTTAATACTTTTTGACATGAAAAAAAGAAGAATAAGAAATTTTTTTAAATCATTTTATAAACACATTTGAAAGGGTTTTTCTCTTAAATGTTTTGACTAATATACTATTTAATATACTTGTAAAAATTTACTATAAGGTAATGTGAAACCACAGAAAGTTTTTTTTCCAATTTTTAAATTTTAAAAATTATCAGTAGTTTTCTGTCAAAAAACTCATATAGCTTGCAATAATATTTAAGAATAAAGGTTAAAAATCGAAAATACAGGAAGCAGAAAAAATGTTGAATAACAAAATAGTAGTATTTAACCTTTTGACGCAAATGGGGTCTCGGTGTTCCTTTTACTCCTTTATCACTCTCTAATTACAAGCAAATACATATTTTGGTATTTTTTAATTAAAAAACATAGTCTTATAATTACTAAATAAATCTGGTAGATTATCTAAATTATATTTGTACTACAATACAAAATCTGAAAAAAGTAGTTTGAATTATTTTCTTTATTTATCTATAATTGATTTTGTAAATTAAGGAAATTTCAATGATGAATAACTGTTTCTCTTTTGAAAATTTATTGCTTGGGAATGAACCGCATTTACCTTTAACACAGAGACACTGTTGTATTTCATAATCATAAATTATTAAAATGCTAAGCATAATATTTACCCCTCATTTTGACTTAAATTAATACAAAATCATAAAATAGGATGAAAAATATTTTTTACATATTTTTTGTTAATGGGTTAAAACAGTAATCATCTTTGCATTTCCTTTCAAAAATAAATTAAATTAGCACATTGAAATTCTCATGCAAACCTAAACAGAAATATTTGTTTCATTTAGTTGCTAAAAAAATGTCAGATATTTAATAGTTTATGCATATTTTAGTTTTTATTTCAAAAGTTAAAATAAATGAAATGTTCTTTTTAAAAAATTTGAAATGCAAAAAGGAAACCTTAAAAATGTATCTTTGTGGAGTTTAAACAAACAATGAACTACGTTTTGAAAGTAAAATAGCCAGTCCAGACGAAATATTTACTACCAATTATACGATATCAGTATTTGATAATAAGAAAATTGTGATGAAGATACAAGAAAAATTTGTAGTTTTCGAAAACTCAGAAGAAAAGATCAATTTCTTTGTTCAGGAAACTGCAGCAGATATTATTAGCGCAATCCAAATAAAATGTTTCGATTTTCTGATTGAGAATATCTAAAATGGCCTGAGGAGTAAAAGAAATTTCAAAGATGAGATGTTTAGTACTTCAAAAAAAAAAAACAAAAAAAAAACACTGAATTGCGTTAAGCCGAATCATACCCGCAAGAATTCAGCCAATTGCTCTGACTACAAAAGATATTAAAAGCTTGTTATTTCTTGGTTATTTCTGAAGTTTTCTTCGTAATTGAAGGGGGAAACCATGAAATTTGGGATGATGCAAGGTTCTTTTTCTTGTCGAACTTTCATAATACTCACACTGTAAAAATTTCCCGATCAAGTTAAGGTGAAAAGTATCGCACTCAGAGAGGTTCCGGTACATTTTACGGTAAAATCTATTTCTGTCGGAACATGTTGCGGAACCAAAAATCTGATTTACCGTAATTTTTACAGTAATAATTACCGTGAAATCACTGAATTACTCAAATTAAATAAATATCACTGTAGAAACTACGGCGTAATATTTTATGGTAAAAATGCATTTTTACGCATGAGGCACCCAAAAGGCCATAACTTTATACCTTAACTTGATCCAGAATTTTTAACGATGTATGTCGCAAGCAGCAAATTCTCTCCCTTTAAGATACTGATGACGACAATCTCAGTTGGTCTTAATTCAGTTATCTGTTCAAGCGACCGTTAGCAACGCAAAAGTGATTCACCCTAAAAAAAAAGTGATTCAATGGCCAATCGCAATGAGTGTGAAACAATGATGTTGATGTTGTCTGTGTTCAAAATTAATAAAATTTCCAGATTTTGATGATTGTCTCCAGAACCATTTGACTGATAAAAACGAATGATTTGGGGATAGATTGAGATGATATAAATAAAATAAGAATTCATTAGTCATGATGCACATGCGTTTTCGTGCATAAGTCAAAAAGTTATCAGGCAGTAAAAACGGATTCGAATAAAAAATATGAGTAAAAAAGAAATTAATTCTCCAGCAGATACATTTTTAATAAAACCACACCATGACTTCATACAGGAAATGGGACAGTTTGTACTTTTGGCAAATAGTCCTGCTAATTTATCAGTTTCTAGGCTCTAGATAACTGATGAAGAGTAAATAGCAATCTGCAATTGCTTTTTCATGTCTCAGTCATTCTCCGTATGGTTCTGAAGATCTGGATAAGAACAAGTCTGGAGATCTGACTGGTCAATTCATGTGTCGAATATCTTCTGTTTTCTGCAAATCGTCGCCCTGAGTTCATTTTAAGGAGTGACAACATGCGGTTCATCTTCCTGACGATTTTCTGAAAAGTAAAAGTATTTGCTAAACCAATCAGATCTCCGAACCTCAACCCTACAGAACTTGTCTGAGATATTCTGTGACAGGAAACAAATATTTAAGCCATTCTTACTCCTGAATTACTGACTGGCGCTTGCATATCTTTGAAAATATACACAGTATGTATTATTTTCAGCATTAAAGGGTTACCATTTTTGTTTGATTTTGTTAACACTGTTTCATACCTTCCGACTCTAATGAGCATTTTACCAACACCTCGTAGAAAAGAGCAGGCCTCTGTACGGGTTACCATAAATATCCTTTAGTAGTTCAAACGTAATGACATATTTCGTATTTTCAACCACTGCGCAGCTTAGTACCCCGAACGTAATGGCATCTTTCTTATTTTTCATCTACTGAGCAGTTAACTTCGTCACATGAGACTACTAAATTGATCCGTGCTGAGGCCTTCCTACCTCTAGGAGGTGTTGATTTTACACGCCAATGCATGTGTGTTACAATTGTTGATAGGATTTTTAATATATTATATGAACCTAATTTCATATACCAAGTTTCATTTAAATCTAACTCTGGACGTAATCCAATAAATCTGATATTCTCGGTAAAGCAGTATAGTACCATTCAAATTCAGAGTAGTAGTCCATGGAGGAATTTATGGTTCATTTGCATATTTAAGTTTTTTTTTTTAAAAAAAAGAACTTGGGAACTGATATAGATGTTTAAATTTATTTGCACTGTGGTGTTTTGTGAAGTTAAAAGAGGGTCTGCCTGAGTTCTCTTAGCATCTAATTTAATTAATGTGAATGAAGTGAATTCCCTTTGTATTATCTTCTATAAAGTGAAAATTTCCATTACACCGAAAGCTCTGCCTTACGAACATGAATCATTAATTACTATTAATTTATCTTGATCAAATTAATTATCTATAAACGTGTGGAAAAATATCTTATTTTAACATTATTGTATGTTTATTTACTCTATATGTTGCATATATGAATACAATTTTCCTTACATTGTAGGTTTTATGGGATATGAAAGATGCTGTCACAGTGTATTATGTAGGTTACGGAATTTCTCTTATAGCACTCACTTTAGCTCTGGGAATATTCATATGTTTCAAGTAAATATATCATGAGTTTTATTACAAATTTCAAGTACGGAATTAATTTTTGCATTACATGATTCATACAATAATTATTACTTTTTTTTAAATTGCAGAGATTTAAGGTGTTTGAGAAATACTATTCATGCCAATCTCATGTTCACGTACTTGCTCCTGGATATAACTTGGATTTTAACTGCAAAACTTCAGTCAAGTCAAAACTATGTTTCAAGCAGGGTAAATATCTTTATGGTGTTCTAAAATAAATGTCTTCTATTCTAAATAATAATAGTATATATTATTATTTTAATTTAAATAATTATATTAATAATAATTTTGCATTATGACTATAGAATTGAGTCTTTTTAATTATCTTTAGTCTGTTTCATTTATAGCTTCATCGATTCCGTAAATGATCTCAATTCTGCTCCGGTCCTACATTGTGTATGGAACTGTATCGTACCTTGATTTGGCATGGTTTTTCTGCTCTCCCCAAATCCCATCAGTTTTTCCCTTTTATTTATTTCGTTGGTCACTAAGTCTTTTTTTTACATCTAATCTGTTTTTAAGTTTTAGTTATTAACGTATCGTCTGGAAGAGGAGCGGCGTGTTTTGGACACTCGAAGTATTTTAACAGTATTTTCATTTCGATTATTAAATAATAAAAAAATAAATTGATCACTTCAATTTCTTTGGGATTACTTGTTTCTCTCATTAGTTTAGTTTGAAATTGCTGGCTTTTTGGCGTATAATCAAATAAACTCATAGATAAAAAAAAATGGTCAACAAGAAGTGGATGCGAAATTTTTTACAAGTTGCTTAAAAATTAGAAAGTTGAATCTGAGATAAATAATCAGATTTAGTACTCCATTTGTTTCCATGGTTCCTTTTGTGAAGCGACTTCAGATGTTTATATCACAAATTTGTGTTCAAAACTTTTATTTAAAGCAATATTTTTTGCAGAAATTAAAGTGAAATTTCAATTTTTTATGGAACTGATATAATGGACTCAGAACTCTTTAAAAAATGTACAAATTTCTTCAACAGAAAGATTACCTTCTGGACATACATATATATCTTGGAGGTCATTCTACCAAAAAGTGAAGCGCAGTACATAATTTTTTTCTACAAACGGCAATCAAATATTAATTTTTTATTGAAAATTTGACTGACATTTCAAAGAATTGTTTAGAAAGCAATCATTAAAATTTGAAGCTTGATTTGGACATAAATCATTTTTTTAAGTATCACTTTATAAAACTGTATCGTTCAATTTAGGTTTCAGCTGTAATTTTTTCTAGAAATGAAAGTCAAACACCAAGTTTTCAGCATTAAATTTACAAATTAAACAACCCACTATGAAAACTAATAAAAAAAATTTGAAAAAAAAATTTTTTTAGCAAGCATCATTTTATTTTATTATTTAATTTAATTTAATTTTATTTAATTTCGTTTTATTTAATTTTATAATCAACATAGAACATCCAACAAAATTCAGAGTTTACAATCATCAATATTTAACTCTGTAGCCTTGTAATTTTATACCAAACTAAGAAGACAGAAGAACTCTTAAACAAACTACCCTTCTTCATGGAGGATTTTTCGAGGAAACTAATCCCCATTTGGCGTTACATAGTGAGGAAAACCACCCACCGTTTGCTTGACGGCAAGAGAATTCTAACCCATGATCCGTCTACCCCTGAGAATATTTCACGTCAGCTCTGTGGTCTTTGTGAGCCGGGAACAGAATTAACATCAACCAGCCACCTGTGGGATTCGAACCTGGGGCACTTCATTAGGAGGCGAAGTCTCTAACCCCTGAGTTACCGTGGCTTCGCAAACATCGTTAAAATAAATGGCAATCGAAATGCATGGTATATAGCAAAACGCCTAACGACTGAAAGGAAATTTATTTTGCTAATTGGCATCACAAAAAAAAGTTCTTGAAACAAAATATTTCCTACTACAGTTTAAAATGGTACTGTGCGCTTTCGACTTAAACCAATATATTTCCACTGGTGGCATTTTAATTTCTAGATTTTCTAAGCCAAATAGATAAAACTTTAAAGGAAAGATTGGTTTTAGAAAGTATTTTCACAAATTTTGTATAAACACTTTCTGTATAAAAATATTTTGTACAAATTTCCCTCGGCAAAATAGTGCCCCAGGCTTTTGATTTGAGTAGAAATTGTTCTAATGACAAACCTTTTGAGAGAAGAGTGTCCAAACTTTAAATGACTTAAAGAACTTTTTAAAAACAAATTTTACAAATTTGAATCAGGAAAAAAAAAACTTTATAGATGTACAAAAATATATGTAACTGTAATTGTTATTTTTTCTACAAAAGGCAGTCGAAATTATATTTTCTTACATCAGTTTATGTAAGTTTTAAATGACCCAGGAGACACTTAGTAAATTAATTTTAGATTTTTACCTCAAAACAAATATTTTGAGTCCATACATATTTTTTGCTTTTGCCATTCTTTAAAATGATGCCATAGACTTGCCGTTCAAACCGTTGTTTAGCAATAGAAACTACAATCCAGTATTTATAGTTAGTTACCTTATAAATCCGTGATTACACTTAAAACGCCTCAAGATGCAACTCAAAAATTAATTTTCACTATTTTGTTCCATAAAATCAAAATATTTATCAGAAATATATTTTGGAAGAACATTATAAATGAAAAATATTTTGTACAAAATATTTTGATAGAAAAATATTTTTGAAATAGTTATATACATATTAGATTCAGTTTATTATTATTATTATTATTTAGTTTACATAATTAAAAGGGATATAAAAATGTGAATTAAAACTAATATTTCGTTAAGATGCATGATTTCCTCACTTTACACTGAACGTGCTAAACATGAAGAATTAACTCAAAATTCTAAAATAATAATCAATAACAGGCTAATCAATAGGTTCTCATCAAACTTAGAAGAGCCCTTGAGATCAACACTTAGAGTGTTTTCACTAACCTAGAAGATCCCGCATAAATATAATATTGTTTTCTGTCCACGTATCACCCTAATACCTATCGATCTGCTTTTGAGAACCTGTCATATCCGTGCTTTGAGGATAAATTCTTAAAATAGATTAAAACGAATAATTTATAAACACACACAAAAAAGTATGTAAATATATATATATATATA
>NC_092208.1:26196483-26271491 GCF_043381705.1 Parasteatoda tepidariorum | reverse complement strand
TATATATATATTGATGCATTTAAGCTTCTTAATGCATATTTGATTATTTCAAGATTTAAAGCTTCGGAAGTTAATAAGTTCTTTTATATGTATTTATTTTAAACATGTATTGTGTTCTATAACGCTGCTGTAAGTTATAAAGTTTATCTTTTCGAAAGTTTTCTTTTCGAAGTCTATAACAGTGTAAAAAATAAAACGACATAAATATTTTCTTAGAGAACTATTTAATATTAAAACGCTTAAGATATTTGTTCGCAGTGTCACCGAACTCACATTGCCAGCGATCGATTATGTTAAGCAATTCACGGATTTATATCCATTTCACTTTAAAAAATGTCACCCTCAGGAAATTACAGATTTCCTTTATACGTGACACTGAAAGTATCATTTCTCTACTGGGGGTTTCCTTATCTGCGACAAACAAAAACTTAGAATCTTGTAATATTTCGTAAAAAAATTTAGTCCCTAAAAAACTTTTATTACAATATCTTTTTAAACTGCAAAATCGACAAAACATAAATTTTATCATTAAAATTATCAAGTATCTCATTAAAAATTAATTTTACAGAGTGGAAATTAATTCTATTTTTGAAATGTAATTGAAGAATATAAGTTTTTGTTTCCGCTCAATTTGAGAATCCTCTCTAGCATTGCTGTAGTACAAATTATTCTGCCTTAATAATTACTTTCAATGCGTGGTCATCGAAAAAGAATTCCGTCTGATGGAACTTTATTAAAAATTAATTTTCAACGAATAGAAATAGATCTTTCATTGTTTATAAATTAAGAAAAATAAATTATTACATCAAGACTTAATAAACGAATTTATTAGAATAAATTCAAATTATTGTGAACAACTAGGGTTTTACTTTTTTTCAGCGGGCATATCAAGAGGGTGTCATATTTCTTATCCCATTGTCTGAGAAACATAATTATTCATTTCTAAATCTTCTAATAATTCAGGCAAACTTTAAAATGCATTTATTCCCTAACCACTTTCATGAAACTGGTAAACATCTTAAACTAATTTCCTTTAAAGCAATTTCATTTTATGGAAGCTATATTCGGATAAAAATTTCACTCTAAAACGGAAATTACTTTTTTGATTTATACATTGTGAACTTCTATAGCCTATTCAAGTTCACTGAAAATATTTTTTGATTCATACTTTGATCGGGTGGATACAGGGATAGCACAATTCAATCTTTTTCATTTGTAAATATTTTTTCTTTTAGAATAATAAATGTGATTAGACACAAAAGTAAACTTATACGTAATTATTCATTTAAATTATGCTGCATGTAATTTATTTAAAATTTCATGTTTTTAAAATATCAAAATGATTTAAGTTTCTGAAGAAATTAATTTTTTGAAATGCTTCATTAATGATTTTACTCGAGAAATTTTCAGGATTTTTGAATTGGGCTCACAATCACCCCTGTATGTGTAATTTGAAGGCATTATGAAAATTACAATTTAGTGTGTTGTAAAAGTTTCCAACTCTCATTTTCTTTTTCCTAGGTTGCTTGCTTTTTGACCATTTTTCTAACATATCTTATGGGGACCAACTTCTTCTGGATGTTTGTCGAAGGCCTATACCTCTTCATATTAGTTGTCAAAACATTTACTGTGGATAACATTAAAATTTATGTTTATGTTCTCATTGGATGGGGTGAGTGTTTCAAAATGTTCGAAAAAAAATATTTTTTGTAAGAATTGATTTCTATAAAAGTTAAATAATCAATCATTTTTTCCAGTTTTCTTGATATTTTTTTGCATAAAAGTAGTATCTTGGTTGGTAGGAAGTTGGGCTCGTGTTCATGAGAAAGCGAGTTCGAATCCCACCGGACGAAGAATCCCAGTGTATTAAATGATAACTGGTGTGCGTTAAAACCGTCAGAGTTACAAAGTCCTTCAGGTTCCCGTAACAAAACCTCTAAAGTTACTGAATTAGAGATAGATCGTTTTCTGGTTCAGGTCAAAATAATGATCTGAGGCTGAATAAATGAAATATGATAGAGTCCTCCCTGTAAAACGGACTGTGACGAGTATGTGGCTAAAATCCTATTCTTGGTCAAAGATGGCGCCACTGAAAAATCTAGAAACGCACCCTCTGCCTTCAAAATTTATAAGCAGGCTTGCTGGTAAATGCAAGTGACATAAATAATAACATAACTGTATTAAATAGTAACTAGTTGTAGTAGTAACTTGTAGAAAATTATAAAGTGATAAGATAAAAATAGAAAATTATTTGGTCACTGTACTGCCATGCAATTGAAAAAAAACGACATAAGTGCTTCTATTTCGATTTTAAGAAAAACAATTTGACCATTTTCTTTACCAAGCTAATACTATCTGCGCAATGCACTGAAAAAAGAAGCATAGTCAAAGCTATCAGAATATGATTGAATTTACCGTATTTCTGGCTCTATAACACTAAAAAAGTCGGTAGTTTTTACTGAATTACTTTGCTAATAATTTTGATAAAATTAACAATAAAATATAGTTTTATAATATGTAAAAAAAATTTTAAATGTGGTAAAAATAGATAATTTAACATAATGCCTCAGATCATAACATAAAAACCATTTACTCAGTTAATTGCGTGATAATAAGAACTTAAACTAGTAAGACCAGAATTTCCGGTAAACCGTTACCTTATGAACCGAACAATTACTAAATAAATGGCTTAAATACAGTATAATTTGGATCAGTTAACCAGAATTATGATTTTTTCCATTACTATAGAGTACGGATTTTTTTTATAAGAATTTTTAATCCGTGTTGAATCTTTGAAGATTATTTTTGAAAAAAATATTGCAATATGTACCTTGTGCCAAAGAAAACAGACTACCCTGAATAACTTTTTATCTAATGATAGGATCTTCACAGTTTAGAACTCTTTCTTAATGGTTCGAGGATATGACCCTCGAACTATTAAGATTGAGTAAATTAATTAATTAGTGCAATCGATATTTTAAGTTGCGAAATCAAACACAAAAACGCATTTTCTCTGAATAAGCTTAACTTTATTCAACATATTAAGATTTCTAAGTCTCAAAATATGATCCCCGTAGTGTGGTCAGGATAGCAGTCCAAAGTTTGGACCCCTTACGTTGCGGATGTTAATTTTACTTTTTGCGTGTTTCACCCTATCTCGACAATTTTTTAAGGGAATTGAAAACTTTTTGCACGCAATTATTTCAAATTATTATAATAAATTATAATAAGGAAATTTAATAAATATTTGTATATTTTCTTAATTTTTATTTAATAATAGTCGAAAAATTTTGAATAGTAAGTTACACACATTGTTACATCATTTTTTAAAGTATGTAAATAATTATGGTAAAATTCAAAACTTGAACGAAATCGGTCGAATAGTTTTTGAGAAACCAAATTTTAAAAAAAGTCGTATATTTAAAATTCAATTTTTCATGAACTATTCAATCGATTTCGTTCAAGTTTTGGATTTTTACCTCAAAAAATTAAATACTTCTAGATGATACACAAAATTGTGTACTTAACAGTTCAAAATCTTTTCACTACCATAAAAATTATAAATATTTACTGAAATTTATTATTTGCATGGAATTATCTTTGGATAAACGAATTTTATAACTGAATGAAAAAAATTTTCAATTCGCTTATAAAGTTCCTGATATGTGGCAAAATACAGAGAGAGTAAAATTTACATTAAAGAGTCCAAACTTTGAACCACTCTCCCGGCCAAACTATGGGGATCATATTTCCAAGATTGAAGCTACCCCCTATATTTTAAGGACCATAAATCCGTATTCGTCCAAAAAAAAGTATGTTTATTCAGAAAAAGTACGTTTTTTTTATTTTGTAGCATAAAATATCGTCTGCACTATTTATTTAGAATATTTGAGGTTACCCACTCGAACCAATACGAATGAGTCTTTGAACGTGAAGATCCGATCATTAGATCAAAAGTTATACAGGATAGTCCATTTTCTTGGCATACTGTACCTTATCATATAAAAATCTTTATTTTGAATTTTTTGACATTCAAGTTGATTATTCGATTGCATGGAAATGTGAATAGTAATACAAAAATTATAATATCACCGTAGTACGTTAACAAGAACACATAAGAATATTTGTTGAAAACATATCATTGTTTATCCAACGGTAAATATCATGCTAAGTAACAGGATATTAAGTTGATACTGTCACGCTGATATGATCACATATTATCTGGCGTGGGACTTGTGAATCAATGTTATGGAATCCCTATGGAATACTACGAAGATATATAAATATCATGCTGTCTCTGAACAATGGCTTTCTATTATATTACGCGCGATATTGCGGGAATGCTGAGCTGTTTTGTTGTGTCATTAATAGTTGTGAACTTAAATGTATTTTAATTTAATATTTTGAAAAATCAATATAATGTCAATTTATCATGGGTATTAGAGTATCTGACAGATTCGAAAATGTAAAATTTGAATTGCCCTCTACAAACTGAACGCTATTAATTTAAATTTGTAAAATGATATTTATACAAATTTAAATTTATAATAGCGCATAACAAACTGAGCGCTATTATTAGTTTAAATTTGTAAAAATATCTAGTCACAAATATTAAAATAGCTAGAATTAATTTTAATAGTTAAAACTTGATAAGTATTTTAAAGCTGTGATAATTTGCAATTAATTGTCCCAGAGCTTGAAATATAAAATCTTTAAACACTTATAACATTAATTAATGTTTTCCCTGTAAAGATTGTGAAAAAAAAACTGAGAAAAGAAGTATAGTCAAATTGATTTCAAAACGAAATAACAATCGACTTCAATCGTTATAATAATCGATTCGATAAAGCGAAATAATAATCGATGGTTGTTTTCAAAACAAAAAAGAAANATGTTTTCCCTGTAAAGATTGTGAAAAAAAAAACTGAGAAAAGAAGTATAGTCAAATTGATTTCAGAACGAAATAACAATCGACTTCAATCGTTATAATAATCGATTCGATAAAGCGAAATAATAATCGATGGTTGATTTCTAAACAAAAATAAAATGGTCCCGCAGTGGACTGATCGATAAGACACGGTTCCCAGCAGATCACCGAAGTCGAGCATCACTGTCTGCGATCAGTGTGCGGGTGGGTGACCACTTGGATCAGTCTGTGTAGGGACCGAGGGTGTGCGGTATTGGTCCTCGTTAAACTGTTCTACCGTAAAGTGCTCGACTTCGCGTGCAGGTCGATGGGCTACCGAAGCGCGGGTGCCATCCCCTCTGCAGAGGATCGAAATTGTGATTGATGGCTTGTCTTCGGATCATCCTTAGGGATGTTTCCCAGACAGTCGCCAATAGCCCATTGTGCAGCTCTAGTGCGACGTAAATTAACTACAACAACAACAAAACAAAATAATAAAATAAAAAATAATAATAAGTTGATTTTAAGAATCGTAACACTATATTCACAATATTAAAGTATTAATGTATTACATGTAGGCATGATGTTAAAGTATAAAAATATTAAATAAGCAATATTTGTAGCCTAATTATAAATAAAACAACCGCTTCTACTTTCGTCATTTAAATTACAACATTTTATTACTTTTTCTATTTTATTTCATATAATATATTAATAATTTTTATTAAAACTTTAAATAGAAATCATTTCTAAGTCCTTTAAGCATCACTTACTTATTTTAAAGGACGGTAATCAATACTTATGCCTTCTTCCTTTGATCTTACCTATGATTTATTCCTTTATTACGAGTAAGTCATTAGTCAAAATTTATTGATCAAAATAAATGTCAAAGCAGCTTTTATGCGATGACCATAAAAACTATATATTCTTTTATTAATGTTATTAAATTTTATTATAATCTAGTGATGATCATACAATTTACTTTATGAATATATCTTGATAAAGATATTATGCTTTAAGTTTATTCTAACCGTGAATTTTAGCGAACTTTTTCATCTCGAAATGAACTCTGAATTTAAAATTTGTTTGGATATATTTAGTTCATGAATTTTGGAAAGGTAATTTTTTATGATTTTATTAATTACATACAAAAGGGCCCGTCAATTTTGGTTAAAATATTGCTTACATTTAAAGTAAAACTATATTAATTTATTAAGACTTAGTTCAAATTACATATTAATTATGTTAACTACGCTTTGCTAATTTGCGTTAACTATTATTTTCCTACTTAAAAAATCATTACTGAATCTAATTTAAATAATTTAGGAGCATAAATTAGAAACTAAATAACGTGGCATTCATGTACTAATTATGGCTTTATTTCAATGCGTTATATATATANATTCCCAAATGTATGATTCAATTTTTTGATATTTTAATACACTGAATCACTTATTCAGATATATATGGTGAAATTTACTTTTCATTTGTGTATTTTTTACTTAATATTTTGTTATGAGAACTGTAATTGTGCAAACCAGAATTTCCGGTAAACCGTTACCATATGAACAGAAAAATTATCAGATAAATGATTTAAACACTGTATATGTTGCTTTTTATTACCAAAAGTATGTTGTTGTTTTTTTACCAAAAATGTCCAAATGTCACATGTTTTTTTACCAAAACCCATACTGTACGTTACTAGATTGTTTTTCTTCGTGTGGATGTTACTCATTCGATTACTCTCATTTCAAACTCTTTTTTATAAACTTGTTACTTGATTGGACTTAAATACTCATGCAAAAATTTTCAAGAGTGTCTATAAAGTCTATAATGCTAAATGAATCATATTAATTCTATTAGTGGCTGGGTGGTGCAGTTGGTTTGTCGTCGGCCTTCTGAGCCCAAGTCTGCGGGTTCGATCCCCGGCCCAGACGCCGGATTTTCTGGATGCAGAAAATCCTCAGCGGCCATGTCGTATGATTATGCGGCATGTAAAAGATCCCTGGAGTGCCTTATTGGTTCTTGGCATTTCCGACAAAATTAAATTCCTAGTGCACTTTAGCATCTAAATAGAGACTCGGTACTGCCATCTAGTGGTAGTCCTGAAAGAGTGGATACCACTTCTGGAGAACACACTAGGTCTGCTCAACTGGAAGAATTATTGTGCAGCTCATTGGAAATAATAATCCTATTATTAATGCCAAGTAAAACTTTTCAGCTTAACATCGAAATTTTTTCATGTTGTAAGTGGTAAACAAAGAAATACATTTATGATTAACTGGATCTGTTGCGCATAACTTAAATGTATTCGAGGTGCAATACTAAATCTGGTTCCAAACACAAAAAGCATAACTTTTTTTGATTATGTTAGGCCTAACAAAAACAAATTATTTTCCTTAAAAATTTAGTATTTTATTTCAAAGGGAATGGTATTTTAGTACATCTATCACTTCTGTATTCATATGTAAGTTTTATATGTATCCATATGTATTCATATGTATCTTTTTCAATTCAAACTTATTGGAATAGATATTATTGCTGAGAAACTAGAAAATCAAAGCAATATTTCTTTCCAGGCACATGCCTGGGAAAACCAGAAATAGTCATCTACGCAGCTGATATTTTTACTGGCATCAATTACTCTTAACGAAACAATTTCGATTGCAGCTCTTAAATCCTTAGAGCAGAAATTTTCCTCGAATGGATGCAAATTTGAAAATATTTACGTTGGTTCAAGGTATTGCCAATTCAAAGGACAATACTCTACTTGTTTAAGAATTTTGATTATGGAATGCACTCTAAAAAATTTCTGTAAAAAAATAACATAAATATATAACTTTCCAACAGTTAACTTCTGTCCTCTTAAACTACAGAAATTTACTGTTAAACTTCAGAAATTTACGGTTAAACTTCAGAAATTTACGGTTAAACTACAGAAATTTACGGTTAAACTTCATAGTAATCTACTAAAATAGACATTGTTTCTGCTAGCAAGTAAAATCTGTAACCTTTGATACTGATTTTATCTGCTGGAAACAGATTTTTTCAGTTTTGAATATGAATAAATTTAATATCAAAGCGGCAAAAATAATTGGACGCATTGAAACTGTCGCCGACCGGTTTGCATGGTGGTTAAGGTGTTGGGCCAGGTAATTCCTGTGTTTTAATCCCGCTTCGATGGAAATAAATAAAAATTCTCTGACGATTCTTTGAAGCGTGATGTCTTTCGATGTCTCAAAAATTTCAGAAAATCACCCGCAAATTAAGTAATTAGAAAATTAATCCAAATCTTAAAAATCTGTTTCATTTTGCAAACCAAAGGTCACTTTTATGCCAAATTTCTTTACCGAAGCCCTGAGGACCATACCCTGACCGGTGGAATATATCTGATACGTAACGATATTTTCTGTAGCTACAGGAAATTTTGGTCTCGGTTCGGTTTCGGTTTCTCAGTAGTATAAGAATGATTTCTGGCAACTTGACAGAATGTTTTTTACTGTGTGGGGGGTAAACTTATTTTCAAAATGGTGACACTGAAGCCTGTAAATATTTTTTTTTAAAAGGGGGCATGACGGGATAAAAAAAAGCATCTCATAATCGATATAAAATTGTTGAGATGCGTTAGTAAAAAAAACATACTTACATGAAAAAATTATCGTTTAGAAAAATGAAAAATATTAAAGTATCTTACGTAATATTTTTCAAAATATTTTCTGGAGGAAAAAAAATGGTTGAAATGCTAATTAAAAATATCCTTGGCTTATAATGCATTTCTAAGTATTTAAAAATTTATTTTTAAATTCCTCACGAAAATACGTGCTCAGTATTGATTTTAAAAAACGTTTAATTTGAAACTCGATTTTGCGAAAAAGAATTAATTACGTTATAAGGAATCTAATAACAACCTATTCACGTGAAAAGTTCCGTATGTTTTACATTCCACTTTCCTTATCCATTATGAATAAACGCATTCTACAAAAAGAAAAAAAAAGTGGTTCAAGAACTATGAAATATTTTGGAAGAATAACACACTTGTTTTCTTAAATGAAAACAAATAAAAAGTTTATTTCCTTCGCAGAAGAATTTTCAGCAACAAGTTAATAATAACTTACCTAAACTAATATTTTACCTTAACGAACTTTGTGCTTGAAATATTTACAATGCATGTAATGTTTCTTTTTACAATGTTTTTTATTTCTATTATTCGCGTGATTGCACTTATATTTTCATAAAGAATGCGGTTTTAATGTTTGCAAATTTTATCGTGCAGTTTTAGGAGAAGTTTGAAACTGGCTTTATTACATTTTGTAAAGCCTCGATGTTTGTTTTTGCTTTTTGTGGCGGATTGTCTTAAACATTTTCTGAAATAAAGTTAAAAATGTTTATTTTAAACATCTAATCTCTCACTGGAATAAGTTGTAAAAATACATGAAATGCCACTTACAAAAGTGAAAGTTTGTATAGTGGCACGATTTAAAGTGGGGAAATAATATCTTAAATATTTTTCTGTTTATTTCGAGGAGTTACAGGCTGGTATGAATTTCAATTTTAACTTTAAAAGCACCTATTCCCATTGATAGTTTGCAACAAGCAAAAAGCACTGTTACCTGTAATTAATTAAAGTACATGTTTTATGCATGAAATATTTTACATTTATTTCAAAAAGTTATGGTTGCCTTAGACAGTAATTTTTACCCCAAATGTGAGGCCTATTTTTACTGATGTTTTGCAGTAAGTGAAAAGCACTACTGACTTTAAAAAGCGCATAAATTAAAATACATGGTCCATATATAAAACATTTTGTCTGTTCAAAAAGTTATAGAGTGTCTTAAACTGATATTTTAACCCTAAATGTGACCCCTATTTTTAATGATGTTTTGAAGTAAAGAGCACTGTTATGTTTAAAAAGTTGCCTAAATTTTATTTTCTAACCGTCATTGAACAGCCGACCCAATTTTGGGTTCACGACAACCAATTTTCAACTCCGTAGCCTTTTAATTTTGCACCCAATCCAGAAGACAAGGGAACTCCTGGTTTAAATATTGGGAGACATTTGCCCTCGTGGAGAGGACTTTTTGAGGGAGCTAACCCGCATTTGCGTTAAATGGAGAGGGAAACACGAAAACCTGCCACGGTTAATAGTCTGATTTCAAAAGTGACTCTAACTCATGATCCGTCTACTAATGATGATAGATCACGACTGCACTGTAGTTAGTGCGAGTCGGGTGCAGAATTGGAATCAACTAGCCATCGCTAGGATTTGAACCCCGTTCACCTCATTAGAAGGCGGTCGTTCTATCCTGTAAGCTTCATAAATTAAAATACATGTTTCATAAATGATAATAGATGCGACTACATGCTTCATAAATGATAATAAATGCGACTACATGTTTCATAAATGATAATAAATGCGACTACATGCTTCATAAATGATATTAAATGCGACTACATGCTTCATAAATTATAATAAATGCGACTACATGCTTCATAAATGATAATAGATGCGACTACATGCTTCATAAATGATAATAAATGCGACTACATGTTTCATAAATGATAATAAATGCGACTACAATGCCCCGAATTATAAATTTCTGGACATTTTTATTTATTCCCAAATGTATGATTCAATTTTTTGATATTTTAATACACTGAATCACTTATTCAGTAGGGTGTTGATTTAGAAATTCACTGTTTCTGTGATTCGCTTTGATTGACGAAGAAACAGTTCATAACAGGGGAAACGCCTTGCCCCTAGAGTTGTAAGGTGACATTTCTGGGCATGGGTATCTATACAATTTCAATCCAGATGTCCTAATTCCGTGTCCTAACTCCTCATCATCAGGATTAAAATTGCATAGGAACCCATGTCCAGAATTGTTGTCATGCGTCGCTGACGGTGCTTTCTTAATGTGAACTGTTTCTTTATGTGCTTCTGAACAGGTCATAATAGGGAATACCTCTGGTAGCCTAGACTAAAGATTGAGGTAGCCTACGACGATATCCTATGGCAAGAGTTTCTGTGTTGTTTAAATCCAGATGATTTTTCCTAACTATCCATCATCAGGATTAAAATTGCATTGGAACCCATGTCCGGAAATTTCGTCATACGCCGCTAGGGACGCTTTCATGTTATGTTTCTTGGTGTGCTTCTGAACAGGTCATAATAGGGAAGTGCCTCTTGCCGCGTATGACGATGTTCGGCGGCAAGAGTTCCTATACTGTTTAAATCCTGATAATGTGCCCTAGAAGCTTATCACAACATTTTTGCAATCCCTGTTATTAATGTAACGTTTTTAAACTCGTACATTTCGACAAAAGAATAGACTAAAAATGACATTTAAAAAAACTGTAGCTTCGAAAAAGAAATCAATTGCAGATTTGAGGCCAGCAAAGTGAAAATATCCAAAATTCGTTCAAAAAATCTCAATCAAATTAAAAGCAACAAAAAAGAAAAGAAAAAAACTGTTACCCGTGGTAATTTAGAAATGTTTTTAGATTAAAAACTAACTACGGAATAAACAATCAACCTAAAACATTATTATTAAAAATCCACAAACATACTAAAATTTAAGAAATAAAATGTTTTCTCTCAAATTAAAGAAAATATCGTCGTATCCCTGAAGCAGTTTTCACAAATGTACACATTTTCAATTTCTTCTGATCAGTTTTAAGTTCCAAAAGTATCATTTATGTTTCAGTCCCTGTATGCATATTAATTATTTGAATACATTTAAAATGTCGAACTTTAATAACTTTTCTAGTAATTTCTGTTCCCATGACATTCGATCTCTGAAATCATTAGGCACATCATTAATAACTATGCATTTTTCAAAATGAGGAATTAAAATGTTAAGGAATATAATATTTAAGGTTTCTTCAATTTTATCTTCTCAATTATAAATGAAGGGATATAATGTAGTAGAATATTATTTTTAATGTTTTAATAAAATTCCAAATACATTTAGAAAACTCATGCTATTCTTATGAATAACTGTTTAGAAAATCGTTTGATTTCTTTTTATCGAAATTATTGGAAAAATATACAATTTATAAAAAATACTTTTTGCTGGATATCCTTATAATAAACAGAGACATTGTTTATTTTAAACGAGATTATTTTAGACATCTAAGATCTAGATTTCATATTTCTTCACGAAAAGTATAAAATTATTCATAATTGCATTCAAATAAGCTCTAGCCACTTTAGAGCTTAGTTCCGGATACTAGAAAATGACCTATGATTGGAAAAATCGATATGTGTAAAACAGAAAATAATGGTTTACTTTGAAGGGAAAAAAAACCCACGTGTAGTTTGTCTATGGAAAGAACACCCCTCACCACAAAATCTAAGTCTGTCGCTATCTGTCTGTTGCTATGGAAACAAGAAACAGCGCATTTCAAAGAGAAGATTATTTCTCTCCTCCGATTCCCTTTCTCCCGTCGACCAAGCCATAACCTGCATTAAATATAGTTTCAAAATTAGTTACAAAGTATGTCAATAGGTGGCGCTGTAGATTAGGAAAACTATAAAGCAATGTTCTGCTACATCTCAGACAATTCCAGTTAAAAATATTTGCACGGCTATATGTACATATTTCTCTCAAATTACATTTCCTTGTTGTTGCATATAGGGTATGCCATATTTTAAAGTTTTTTTTGTCTACATCACTGTCTGTTAACAAATCTAATTTTAAATCTAAAATTTTCTTTTGAATATTATTCACAATTTTATCTTGAATTTGAACTTTGAATTTTCTGATTGAGGAAAAGCCTTTGGTTCTGTAAGCAGAATACAGTAAACTGACAATTGATTCTACAAATTCAATCTACATTCTTCAATTGATTCTACAAATCATCCGCCATTTTTAGGATGCCTGGTATAAAAAATAAGTATTATTTTTAAAACAAATGCCACAAAATAAAAATAAAAGTAAATAATATTTTTAGCTTTTAGTTTTTCATTAATATTTTTTCGAAGCATAAAGACTTACGCAAAAACCACGATTATCACAAACCGCAGGCAGGTAATAAAATAATATCTATATTTTATTGCTCATTGAGTGTGTTAAGGATTAATTTCTTTTTCTCCATTTGCGTCCGTTTTCTCCATATTCTTCATACAATCAATCTATTTTTATAAAAATCTTATTATCACATATTTAGTTAAAAATACAAAACTGAATCGTACATTTAATGGAACAAATAGCGTTTTTGTCATGCTCTAGGGCATCATGATGAAATTTTAACACATTTACCAAATTTTATCGCATATGTAATAAAACACTATTTTATCGTTAATTTTATAAAAATCATTACCAAAGAGCTGTTTGGTGTTGCCATAGAGCTAGAATAGTAGTTTTGACCATACTTTTTTTCTCATATATATATATATAGGGAAAAAGTTCCTTTTTTTCTCCATTTCTTATGAAATTTTTTGTTAAATGAAACAATGTAAAATATATATTTACCGCTTAAAGGCATTGGATTCTGCTTTTTTTCCTTACTATTTAACAAAACCAATCTTCCTAGCCGAAAGAGGATTGAATCATTTTGAATCATTTTCCACAAAAAGGGCACTTACCTTCAAGCTTTCACCAATATCTAGATTGAGTAAGATATTTGGCTTATTTCAGAAGCATTTCTTACATCAATATAAAGAAGAGGGACAAAAATAATGGCAAGCCTAAACGATCGAAAGAAACCACACATAGAAAGAAAAGAATTTCTTTTTGGCGAAGAACGGAAAAGGTATCGGGTCGAAATTGACAACATATGGGACAGCACCATAAGGACAAAGAATATAAGGAGTCAATTTTAAAAGTGCCTGAACTTGGTATGTCACATCCTTCTGACTGATATTGAAACTTCTGACTACCATTTTTCTGTCTGGCTGGTATTGAAAAATCAAGGATAGTAGATTCACTACAATCGTATATTGGAATTTTTTTTTTAGATGACAAAAGGGATCACGGCATCTATTCAGCCAAATGATAAATTTTGTACTGTAAATTGAACATATAAGGAATTTGAGTTTTAACCAGTTTATTATAAATCTGGAAAGAGACATTATTAATAAATGAATGAAAATAGATTTCTTTTTTTAAGATATTTTGTTCTTTTTTTTTATGTTAAAAGCAATAAAAGGATAGAAAAAATATAATCTGAGAATAATGTATGGTTACTGAAGTATAACTTTTAATCTATTCGTACTGAATGTACTGTTACTGAACTGTTACTGAATGTACTGTTACTGAAGTATAACTTTTAATTTCTTTTCTATAATATACTAAACAAAGTGTTTATATTCGCTATCCCCCGATTCTCCGTTTTTCTGTCTCTTTGACTTCTCCTAAATAGCAAGAATAAACTCTAATGGTTCACTTTACTCTAACTCTGCACCCACCAGCTCGTGATAGGAGACCTATACTTGAGTCATGATAAATGCTTCTCCGTTTTTCTGTCTCTTTGACTTCCCCTAAATAGCAAGAATAAACTCTAATGGTTCACTTTACTCTAACTCTGCATCCACCAACTCTTGATAGGAGATCTATACTTGAGCCATGATAAATGCTAGCCAATTAAGTCTGTAATTTTGCTAATATAACAATTCGTGTTTGTGTAATTTTTGTGAAAAATGAGTGCTAAATTCCTTCAACTAACACACAAAGTTTGTATTTAAATATGTCCTTAAAGTATTAGTCTCCTTATGTTTTAAATGTTTCTCAGTAGAGGTAAATGAACTTAATTTCATAAGTTTATTTACCTCAGTAGATCTACTGAGGTAAATAAACTAAAATGCTCGTGATAGGAGATCTAATGCTCGTGATAGGAGATCTATTAAGTTTAATAAACTTAATAGGTCTCCTATCACGAGCTGCACCCACCAGCTCGTGATAGGAGACCTATACTTGAGTCATGATAAATGCTTCTCCGTTTATCTGTCTCTTTGACTTTACAATAATAGCAAGAATAGCAAGAATAAACTCTAATGGTTCACTTTACTCTTAACTCTGCACCCACCAGCTCGTGATAGGAGACCTATACTTGAGTCATGATAAATGCTTCTCCGTTTATCTGTCTCTTTGACTTTACAATAATAGCAAGAATAGCAAGAATAAACTCTAATGGTTCACTTTACTCTTAACTCTGCACCCACTAGCTCGTGATAGGAGACCTATACTTGAGTCATGATAAATGCTAGCCAATTGTGTCTATAATTTTGCTCATATAACAAATCGAGTTTGTGTAATTTTTGTGAAAAATGAGTGCTAAATTCCTTCAACTAACACCCAAAGTTTGTATTTAAATATCTCCTTAAAGTACTACTCTCCTTATGTTTTAATATTTCTCAGTAGAGGTAAATAAAATTAATTTCATAGAATCATTTTTCGCAAAAGATGAAATACAAAATAATTCTAAATTCTCATTTTCTATAAGAAATAGACTTTTATTATCTTTCAGTGTCTGCGAAATTTAAAATTATTTAACATATTCAAGTGAAACAAAATTATAAAAATTCTTTATTGTCTTAAAAGTAGCTTGATTTACCTCAAAATCATAAGATTTAGTATTTTATTTTGTGAGAAAAAGAACTATTTCAGAAAACGATTTCATGATCGTTTTCATAACTTTTTCCAGTTTTCAATTCGCTCCTGCAAGAGACATTAGATTTATTTAAGCCACAATTCAGCAGCCAATCCGGCTCGAAACGCATGTGTGACGTCGCTTTCAGGTACCCAATTAAATCTGATCCGAAAATTGATCCAGCGTGATAATAAACCAAATCTAATAGCCGTAACATTAACACGCCAACTTGTTTATGCATAACTAGCTGGTTTCAGCTGTCTTCCTCTTCTTCTTCTCGAGTTACAAGTACCCAATTTTTAAATTATACTGTTAAATAAAATAGCGCATATCCTGACACACTTTGGACAGCAAATTATTTTTAAATTTTTAGTAAAAATTGTTCGATTTTTAGCACAATTGCATGGTTCTTATTATAATAAGAAATGTGAATGCAGTATTCACTTTAATTTCAACATTAATGAACAAAAATCTAAATTTGAAGTGATAATCATGTTCTAAAAATTGCAATTTTTACTTGCTGTAGATAAAACTGTAAACATTTATTTTAAATAATATTTTATTGTATTTTATTTCAAACCGTGCTTCGAAAGAATAGATCTTCATTCTCCGTACATAAAACTGTAAAAATTTATTTGAATCAGTAATTTTTTTTTTAATTTTAAAATTTTTAATATTAATAATTAGGTACCTGCAAGTGACGTCATGCGCGGGTATTGAACCTGATTGGCTGTTTAATTGTGGTAAATGAATGCATTAAAATGATTTAGTAATTCTAATCAAATTGAAGGCAGAACAAAAAATCGTTTAATGAATTTCATGGTAGCTGCTTGGAATTTTGCTAAACCCTTTGACGGTGCTGTGCTTAAAACACACATTTCAAACTTAATACTTTTTCACATAACAAATCAGTTTTAACGTATTAAAAAATTTAAAAATCAACTAATAGCATAACTTTAGAGCACAAATAATGTAGCTAACAAAAACCGATGATAATTTTGGCATTATAAAGAGTGCTATCATTAGCACTGAAAATATCGCAGGGGTGAAATTATCAGAGGCTCAAAATTGTTTTTAAATGTTTATAAAAAATTTACTAAAAAGACATAAACTTTTGTAAATTGTATCATTATAATTCCGTTCTCTTTTAGTTTTTCCAGCTTTGATAGCAGCAACGTGGGCCATTGTAAAAGGCCACTTTGGACATACTATTGATTCACTTGCACCCCAAGGGTAAGTTTTTTCGAAATTCTTCCATTTACTTTTTTAACGAACTGCAGAATGCTTCTATTAATTCGCAGGTCTGTTATAATAACATCTGAAAGTATAATGTGAATTAAGTATCAATTTAATATGTTGCGAAGCCGCCTTCACTTGTCATCATGTACTTCTGTACTTAAATATAAAAGTTTCAGAATCTGAAACAACTTTAAAAATCCTCATGAGGAATGTTCTTCAGTTGTAACGATGGAATTTTCTTAGGAACTTCGACATCTTTTTACTTTGCTCAATTAGAATAATTTGTTTGTTTTCTGAAGTTGTGTTCCTCGTTCGAAATGTTCTTCAATTCTAACGATGGGGTATTCCTAATGACTTCAACAATCTTGTACCTTGCTCCATTATTTTATTTTATTTTATAACTGTTTTTGAACAGCCCACCCGATTCTGGGCTTACGACTACCAACGGTACAACTCAGTATCCTTGTAATTTTGATCCCAATCCTGAAGACAAGGGAGCTCCTGGATCAGTACCCCCAGAGGTATTGATTTGTTATGGGAACATAGAGGACTTTGTGATCCAAAAGATTTAACGTGCATCTGTCACTATTTACTACACGGGGATCTTCGGCGGCGGGGATGGAATCCACCAGCTCTTCGACATGGGCCCAGTGCTCTACCAGCCAGGCTATCTCTGCCTCCTTGCTCCATTAGCGAAATTCGTTTGTTTTCTGAAGTTATATTCCTCTTTTGGAATGCTTTGGAATGCTCTTCAATTCTAGCGATGGGATTTTCTTAGTGACCTAATACCTTGTTCCATTAGCAAAATTTGTTTTCGGAAATTGTGGAAATGAATTATTTACCATTTTACGACAAATCCTTTGCAGACTCTTTTTTTCCTTCCAAAACTGACAAATTTGCTAAAGGAACAAGCTTTAAAGATGTCAAAAACAGATAATGGTTACTTCTAAACTAATTAGATGGGTTTGAAATCCAAATAGTATTTTCAAACGTTATTAGATCAGGCAATTACTTGCCGTAACTTATAATTGGTACACTAGTTTTGTTTGAATTGAACTTAAAACTCGTGTATGTTGTTACGAAATACGTTGAATTTTACTAATTTAGTACATCAATAAATATACTTACGTAAGCCGTTTATCATGAAACCATTCGTAGCAGGTGAGAGCTTGTTATAATTGCATTTTCATCATTTCAGAGTTTCTAATTTTTAAAAAAATACTGAAATAATAAATATTTTTAGTCTTTATGAGTTATTATTGATTAATATCTTGTTAGAGATAGTTTTGAACTTTGAGGCATTCTAAAAAGAAAAAAGTGGTAATCGAATTTGACCAGTTCCATCTTAATACCTCAAGTCTTATTTAAAACTGTATATACAATACATTTTTCCACCATGAATAAAAAATTCTTTACACAATATTATTGTTTTATATACGTATAGAAAAACTTTAGAACTAATTTTTTTTATTACAATTGCTATATTTTATAGTTATAATTAAATTAGATATAGTACGTATGCTTGGAAAAAATATGAAATAGATCTAATCCATGAAATTTTCGTTCTTCCGTAAGAAAGCTTTTTTCCCTAATGCAACCTCATAGTACCTTTTTGTGACAAGGAAAAAGAAAAGAAAGAAAGCTTTCATCGCACAAAAACTTTCTTGGAGCATATTTTGTCTATTTTTGTGAGACTATATCTATGAAAAGTTTTGAAAAGCCATAAGAGGAATGCCCCTAGGAAAGAACGTTGAAATCAAACACATTGTTTCGTATGTTAAGTGACATAAGACTAAAGGGATTATTCTAAGTTGCAATCTTATGTAAGTCATTTTTATTATAATATCGTCTGGTTCAAGTTCAGATCATCGAAAAGTATTTTTCGTTGATAACAGTATTAATAGAAATAGGATGCCTGCAAGTGACGTAGTGTGGGCATCAATGCTATTGCGCATGCTCACGGAGCCCAAGTGTAAACGAAATTTTCTCTAGATCAGTTTATGATATTATAAAATTATCTGTTTGCTTTGATAGTAAACAAATTATCTCCCCTACAAGTAGATAATTATATAATATTACAAATTTAGCTCGGGAAAAATTCCGTTTACACTTTTATCCGTGAGCATGCGCAAAGCATCCAAGAGATCACATGTCTGGATATAAATGATCTCCTTCTTCGTGAAGTGCAAGTACCCAATTCTATCTATAAAAGAAAGTATCCAAAGTCTCAATTGCCATAGTTTTCTTTTTATGCATTTTTGAAAGCATAATGTATGAAATTTATTTTGCTTTTCGTGGAATAATTATTTAGTTATGAATAAAATTAAAAATTATAAGTTACACTGTGCAATATGAAAAATTCAAAACTCCATTTAAGCTTGGGGACTTTAAGTATTTTAACAACACTCAACAATAACAACTTGCAAACAACAGAAAGGCAGTCTCATCAAATTAGCAAAGTCTTATTCTCGAAGTTTCGAAGCTCTAGAGGCATTTTAAAGCGAAATATTCGAGAATAGTAGATTGGCGACTTTTCTCGTACAAAATCAGTACGTGAGGGGCCATTTCGGTTCTGATACAGTAATCAAGCATTTCAAGCATAAAGACTCCCAGAATTTCATCTAAAGAACAGTAAAAAACATTCAAACTTGTCGTTAACGTTTTTTTTCAGCAGATTTTACCTTAAATATGTCGTTAGGTTTTATTCGTACAGCAGACTAAGTTTTTTTTAAAGGAATTATTTTTATTTAAGATTCTTCTCATTAATCCGGAACTTCAATATTTGCATTTTAAAAAACTAAAACTTGAAGATAAAATTTAAAAATTGGACTGAAAATTTGCTCATTTGAGTGACAAATTTCAAACATCTTATATAACTTAAATTTTTTTGAAATATATATAACTAGTTTTAGTCATATAACATAGTTTAATAGCTGAATTAGAAATCTAATGAGAAATCGTTAGAGATTACAATGCATAATATAAATTTTCTTTAAATTATAAATATAACTATTTCATGTAGTTTTGAATACTAAATTTAGTTTTCTTTCAGCTGTCCATGGCAGACAAGAGATTATTATGATTACATATTTATCAGTCCGGTCCTTCTCGTTTTATTAGTAAGTAAATTTGGAATATTTCTAATTTTTGAATAAATTTTAAATGCCAGAAAGGAAAATTTATTTAGAATGATGGTCTTCCGAAATCTGACAATACATACGGGTGATGCGCAAACAACGACACATTTATCTCTAACACAGCTGTATTTTTACTTCTGTGAACTGAATTAAAAAATCAGACAAAACACAAGTACGCTGTAGATTGCTCGCAAAAGAAAAAGGAACGAACATCCGGAATAACTTTTAATCTATTGATCGGATTTATACTCAGTCTTAATGGTTTAAAAGCTTAACTTCAAATATTCAAAATAATTTGCGCAATTAATCTTTGTTGTTGTTACATATGTGTTGTTGCAATATTATGTTATAATATTGCAACACAATGTTACAATATATGCATATGTTATAATATATGCATTATGTTATATATGCATACATAAATAAATAATACTATTATATTATATATTTATGTATGCAATATTATGTTGCGAAATCGAACAAAATATGTATTTTCTCTGAATTATTACCAATGATTTGACAAGGAGAGTGATCGAAAGTTTTGACCCGTTAATGTAAATTTCACTTTTTGCTTGTGTCGCCATATCTAGAGAACTTCTTAATAAATCTCGAACTAACAATAGAAACGTAAGTTTTTTTTTATTTCATCGAACTCTTTGTACACTTGTCTACACATTTTTCTAATTTTAAGTCTTTTAGATTTTGAGTAGTTAAAGCAAAATGTAACGTATAGCAAAAAATTGAGAATTTTTTTTTAGAAAAGACATTTAAAATTTCAATAATTTTGAAGCAAATTGGAAGTTTGGAAATACAAACTCGGTGTTAAGTTCATTAACAAATGTGACCTTTGATCATGTCAAATATGAACTCTGTAGTTGCATTCCTACTGCGTGTAGAGCGGCCGTAGGGTATTTTTTCAACAATTTTAAATGTTAATAATTCTCGAACAAATTATCGAATGCTATTTTTTATTTCACCATAATTCCTGTACACTTTTCGATACACCAAAGTAATTTCAAAAGCTTAAGTCTTATAGTTTTTGGGCAATAAATCAAAATATAGCGTTAAATTGAACTCCCAGAACAGCGTCAACGGCTGCCCTTATTTTTTAATACAGAGAGATATACTAAGTATACTCTAAATAGAAACAAATGTTAAATCCGTTTTTAAATGATCTAATATGCCCTTAAAAATATCAAGGAAAAAAAGCTTTTTTTAAAAAAAAAAGCTTTTTTCAATTGATTAATTACTAATTAATTTTTTTCCAATTAATTAATTATAAATTAATTTTTTCAATTAATTAATTATAAATTAATTTTTCAATTAATTAATAATTAATTATGAACAAGTAATTATAAATTAATAATTAATACAAGAATTATTTATTAATTTCATATTTAGTAAAAAAAAATAATTTCTATTATGCCTTTTCCAAAATATACAAATATCTCTAAATTGTATTTTGTTTGTTGAAAATTTTCTGTGCAATTTATCTTTAAGAGTTACTCTGTAAGCATTCACGGCTTGTGACATTTTTTAATTGTAAAGAACCCCGAATCAGAAAACTAATAATTATCTAGTTAATTGTCTCCTTGTCCTTAATAAAGTATCGCTTGATATGCAAAACGCAAATGAAGCAACCTGTTTAGTTAAATTTGAGAATACTATAAAAAAAATTGTATTTTCAATAAGCTCTAATTACATGAAGCTGCATTTTTTTCATCTTTAATTTGATGAATCTAGCCACGATTTTTCATCTTTAATTTGATGAATCTAGCCACGATAATCAAAATATTTATCTCTTTTGTTTTTCCTCCATTTCCTTTATTTTATTTTATCCTTTCCTTTTGTTTTGAATACATTTTAATTAAACTATGAAGAGACTGATAAGTCCAACAAGNATATAAATATAAATAAGTCAACAAGTTATTTTTATTAACGCCTGGAAAAAAAGTTATTAATGAAAGATTTAAAGTGATATAGTATTGCATCAGTTTTAAGTTTAAAATGTATATTTGAAGAAAAAAAATTGTGTTTTTCCTTAAGTTTACTTCTAATAAAAAAATTTTCATTTTTTTTTTCTGTGAGAAAATAGTCTTTATCACATTTGGAAGTAGAAATAAGTACGATATATTAAATGAAGCACTTGGAATTTTTTTTCTTTTTCGAAAAAAGTTTGAAGTACTGAGTCAAAAAAAATTATTATTTTTTAGTTGAAAGATGAATCTACAAAAAAACCTCTTACGTTGACTTAAAAACCCATATTGTGTTTCGACCCATTAAGAAATGCTTCATAGGATGAAAAGTCTACCGGATAAAGGTTTTACCCGAATAAAAAGACTCGATTGAGTTTTTCTTTCAAAAAGGAAATCATAATGATTATTTGATAGAAAAAATATCTATGCTTCATTTATTTTTTGAGCTTATTTTTGGAAAGAGTTACAGAAAATATTTTATATGAAACTTTTATTCTTTTGATGAGCTTTAATATTTACTAAAGGTTCGAAAGTTAATGAAAAAAGTTAAAAGATATTTAAAAATATGATTTAAAAGTGGATATTTAATTAATTGTTAATAATTTTTCATTATGTATGTAGATGGATAGATAGATAAATAATTTTCGCAAATATTTATGAATGATATTCATCCTAAAATGTCTTCAAAGGCAAACAACTATTAATTTGTAATTGGCAAAGTAAAAAAAAAAAAAAAAACTCTACTGCTTGATTATTATATTGAAGGCAAAAAAATTAAATGTAATTTATTTTTATTTTACTTTTAATTGCTTTTGCACCTTCTTACAATTAGAATTTCTTACATTTTAGAATCCAGTATTTTAATTAAATTTCTAGAGTATTTTAAAGTAAATAATTAAAAACGAAACGTACAATTAAAAAATAAATTATATTTTCTTTTAAATTAAATTTTCTCATGGACCGTCCATTCTTTTTATTTTATAACTTTTCATATAAAGAAGAAAATAAATTATTTAGTTTGATACTGCCTAAGATTTTTTTATTACCTACAAATCAATTTCTTTTATTTTTAAATAATTTAACAAGAAATTTAATTAAAAAAACTAAATAATAAGTGAAATTTTTTTTAATTATTTTTCTTTAATCAAAAACGTTGTATTTATGTGAAAGCTCCACTGCAAAGATTCCATTCTAAACTATATTGTACCCTAAGAAATAATTACGTGGAACTTACATAGTACCCTTTGGTAAATAAGTTTTATATTGAATGCAAAAAATTTTGTTCACTTAATTGTTAAACTAGAAGAGGGAAAATATGTGTTCATCTACTGTATGTTGAAGTATGACTAGAGAGTTGAAATTTAATGTGCTTATCAGAACATTAAATTTCAATTCTAAGCATGTTGTATTATAATTTAAACAAGAGGTTTTTTTTTTTGAAGAATATCATCAATGAGAATGTTATCAATGAGGATATATCAATGAGGAATGAGAATTAATGACGTAGGTTTGTGAGTGGAGCGAGCAGGAAGCGGATCCTCATAGTGGTATAAAAATGTGTCTCAATATAAATTGTTAACATAATAAACTACCGATTGATACTACCCAATGATAAGTGATATCTAACGCCACAAAATCTATAGATGGATAAAGATTGATAGAGATAGATCTATTTTCACGAACCCCCACCGCAAAAAAGCAGAAAAGCTTCTTACCTTCTTCCAAGAAGAAATTCCATATTTTTTCGATAGTCTTCTTGTTTTATGTCACAATGGAAAGAAATATGTTCTTGTTTATCATAAAACACCGAATATTTTAAGTTATATTTTTCTCTTCTAGCAATATTACTATATGCAAAAGCTAACTGTTATTTATACGTGTTTTCATATTTTTTATTAGAAGATTATCTTCAATTTTTAAATAAATCGTTTCAGTTTTTGAATTTAATTCTTAGCAATGTTATGATAAAAATTTCATTAATAACTATAAGCTATTTTAGTTTCATTTTGTCTTCAAACTCTTTCTTTAATTTTTATATCATATTGCTTTAACATTGATATTAATAATGAACTATAATTATTTACTTAGAATATATAAGAGTTTAGTTGCCTTTAGGACTCAAATGGCATATCTCACAGAATAAACAATGATTTTATTTCTTAAAAATTTCGAAAAAAAGAGTAAAATGTGTGTCAAAAAATTAATTCCATGGATAAAGAAGGGGGCAATTGCTAGATCTCTGGCCACTAGTGAACCACTGAATTATTCAGAAAAATTCTGCTTTAAAAAAATAGGGTACTTTTTTTCATTAAAATGGCTTTAAAATAACGTGCTTGCTTATTTTTTAGTTTAGTATATTTTGGTATTTTATATTTATTATTTCATAATTTAAAATTTCTCATATTTTATAATTATTAATGTATAGAGCTCAAAACAAAAAAAAGTGAACTCCCGGTATAACTTCTAATTTAATGATTGGATTTTTAAGTAAGGTGCAATCTTAATAGTTCGAGGGCCTCACATTGAATATGCTGCTTAATTAGCACAGATGATATTTTATGTTAATAAGATCACAAGCATATTTCATGTATAATCAGACACGATTTTCTTTGTGTAAACAGAAATTTTTTTCCGTTGGATTTGAATTTTTGGCTCTCAAAATATAGGTAAGCCCTAATCTAAAAGATATGATCCCTATAATTTGTACAGGAGATTATTCAAAAGTTTGGCTCCCCTTTTCTTAATTTTAAGTTTTGCATATTTCGCTACAAGGCTGATATTTGAAGGCTCCGTCATCATATGGAATTATGCTTTTTTTTTGTAAATAATATGCTATTTTTATAACTGCTATGAGTTTGTGACAGTTACTAACGATTGTTAGGCCAAGTTTAGCGTATCTAAAACCAGCGCTGTCTATACTTATTTTGAAAATGGCGCAAAACGTCAATATTCTTAGCAGCTTCTAGAAAAGCTTTTAGTCACATGTTTGTGTAAATAAAAAGCGTTTGTGGTCAAAGTGGCTTAAAAACTTATTCCAGTGCTGCCTGACCAGGGCTCATAAAAAATTTTGAAAACTGAGAATAAAGCGGTGATTTAGATAATTTTCATCTATGTAGAAAAATGTCACCAAATTGGCAATTTTTAAAAAAGTTTAATATTTTGAAAAATATATCAGCTATTTGTCCGTTCTAATGCCCCGATAATTCTTCACGACAAGATGATATATATAGTTTAAAATCGTCGCATTTCTTCAAGTGTAAGGCACTTAATCTGTGGCTTTTTTATTTCCCTTGGCGACGTCAGAGATTCAAAAAACAATGTTAAGGGGATCCACACAAATAATAAAATTTGTTTATCAGATACTAATTCCATGAAGAAAATATTTTTTTAAAAATTATTAATTATTATTACTATATCTTTTAATAATTGTCATATAAATTTTAAATTATAATAAAAATTTTTACAGCATTTTTAAGTATGTAATTTTATATATCAAAGCAAAAAATATTAACGAGATCGGTTGAGTAGTCTCTGAGTTACAAAATTTTACAAGACGTATGTTTAAAATCTTAATTTCTTGAGAACTGTTCGGCCAATTTTGTTTAAATTTGTACTTCTGGTGTTTAGAGTTTTTGTCCTTGCTCAGGATCAAGCTTTTGATCTTTCATTAATCACCCAGATGTAATAAATGGTAATGTGCTGTTCTGAAATTACAAAAGTCAAACTGTCTTTTCTTATCAGTATAAATTTGCATATTAAACTGATAGATTTGGATGAGAATTTTTTTAATTGTTTGATCTTATTTAACTATTAAAGATCGATATAAACCAAGACTATTGATCGACCAAAACCTAAGGGTCAAATAACCCATGACCATGAATAAAATGCACGTTATGAAACACTATAGTTTTATAACCGTCATTGAACAGCCGACATAATTTGGGGTTTACGGCTACTTATGTTCAACTCCGTAGCCTTGTAACTTTAAACTCAATCCATAAGACAAGGGAACTCCTGGATCAGGTATTAGAAGAAATTTGCCTTCGCGGAGAACTTTTTAATGTAATTAACTCGCATTTTCATGGAGACATGGAGAGGAAAACTAAGAAAACCTCCCTCGGTTAGCGTGATGGCAAGGGGACTCTAACCCATGATCAGTCTATCACTAAAGATATTTTCCGTCAGCACTATGGTAAGTGCGAGCCGGGGGCGGAATTTGTATCGACCAGCTATTGATGGGATTCGAACCCGGTTCACCTCATTGGAAGACTAACTCTCTATTCTTCTCCTCATTCGTGAATATAAATAAAATTCCAATAATTAGAAGTAACATTAGTTATTAATAATAATATTTTAACTATCAATTTTAAATGGGAAAAAATGAGGAATTTCGAGCATTTCCATTTTGAATGCACCAATTTTAACTCGTTGTAAAAATAAAAAGTTTTTCTCCTTATCTTACTTGAAATATTCTGTGACATTGCTAGCCTTAAATAATTTCAGAAAATTTTATTACTTAAATTTAACTTTTCAGAGAAAAGGATTTTTCAGAATTTCAAAAGTAATAAATCTTACAAAGCTTCCTGGAAAAAGATAAATAAGGTGAATTTCATTTCTCTAGCAAACAACAATATTACATAAAAATACCTTTATACGAAGAAAATTCTCTGAATCTTTTTTGAGAAGCAAGATCAAAAAGATAAATCGGAGCAGATCAAATCAGCTCACATATAACAGAATTCATTCGAAATAAGTTCATCACTATTTCCAGTCAAATAATAGATCTAAGAAGAATAAAACGCTCCATGGTTCCTTTCTGAAGAATGAATGAATAGGTCACGTGTTTATCTTACTTGTAGGAAAACAGTCCCTAAGTCTCTGATGAAACCTTTACCCAGAATTGTGTTTCTTTGAGTGGGACCTGAAGAATACGATTCCTTAAATAAGTTTTGCTTTCCAACTTAACTTACTGAAGCAGTCCTTCTCTATCAAATAACAACTAAATAATATGATGCGTCTATCTCTTTGTAGAGCACATCTTTATTCGATCGGAATCTAAATCGTTTGCAATGAGAAACGAATAAAACCATTTATAGGAACATTTTTTTCCTAGAGCACAAAACTACTTTAGTGAATGAGAGGCGTTAAAATCTAATATTCTTTATCATCAGAAGTTAAGTGTTGAAAAATTAATAAAGTAAAAGTTTTAACAAAAATGTAAGCTTTTTTTAAGAAACTAAAATATTATAAAAATTTAAATCATTTTATTTTTAGGCTTAAATTTATTTGAGTTTTTTTTATATATAATTATAAACTCTAAAATGTATCCAACAGTAATAAATCTTACAACACCTCATTCGGAAAAAATTTATAAATGTAACTTCCTTTTTTTTAGGACAAAATAATAGATATTGTACAAAAGATACTTTTATATATGAAAGTTCTTAATTTTTAAGTAGCGATAGCGAAAAGATAACAAGACGAAACACTGAGTAAATCATTTCGTTTATAGCTGATTCCATTTAAAACAAGTTCATCACTAATTCCAGTAAAATAATAGGCCTGGAAAGAACATAATGCTCTATGGTTCCTTTCTGATGAATGAATCAGTGGGTCATGCGTGTATCTTACTTATCAGAAAACAGTCTCAAGGTTTTAATAAAACCTAATATCCGAAATGTTATTTATTTGAGTAGGATATGAAGAATACAGTTCCTTAAATAAGTTCAGATTACTAACCTAACTTACTCAGGCCATCTTTTTTGTTAACAAATAATAAATAAGTAATATTATACGTCTACTCCTTCGTAGAACAAATCTTATTTCGATCCGAATTTAAATCGTTTGCGATGAAGAATCGAATAAAACTATTTATAGAACTTTTTTATTTTTTTTGGGAAATAAAAAAAAAATAGTGCGTGGAGTCCCTCCGCGCGGAATGTGGAAATGAAAATAGGAAGGGGTAGAAATTGATTTTTAGTGAAATCGTATTGTTTCTTTAAGACAAACTTTATTAACATTGCTTACAATTCACAATTGATCGCATCTTTTAACTTTCATTTTCGAGTGGAGAAATATCCAAATCTATAACATTTACAATGAGATTATGATAACTAAAGTAAGATACGAAATGTTTGAGTTTTATTTTTTCAATATTTCTTGCAAAAACTGCATCAATGGTAGTTCTCCCTTTGGTTGTTGAATCATTCCTACCATTTATTATTTCCAATCCAAATTTGTCTTTAAGGAAGGTTAATAATGTTTCAGCTTCAGGTAACGAGAAATTCACATTAAAATCTCCTGCAAGGATCACAGGCCGCTCGTTGCCATGGTAGCGTTAAACGTTTAACGCAACCTTGTTGGAAGTCGCATTAGAAGTTTCACTTCAAAAATAAATCTCTTTGAGTGCTAAGCGCTAAAATATTATATTCTTTATCACCAGAAGCCAAGAGTAAGAAAACTAATGAAGTAAAAGTTTTAGAAAAACTGAAGTCCCTTAAGAAAATTTAATACACCTAACAAAAAAATTAAGAAATCTATACACATACATCAAATCTTTTTATTTATTTATTTAACGCTAAAATTAAAAAAAATCCATACAAATAATTCAAATTTTTTTTATTTTCGTGCTTAAATTTCTTAAAAAGTTTCTTTATTATATAATAAACCCTAAAATGCATCAAACAATAATAAATCTAACCACGGCCAATTTGGTGAAGATTTATAATCGTAATTTCCTTTTTCTAAGACAGAACAATATTGTAAAGATATCTATTTATATGAAAGTACTGAGAGCTTTTGAGAAGATCGAAGAGATAACAAGGCGGAACAGAACAAATCATCTCGCATAGAACAGATTCCATTCAAAACAAGTTCATCAGAATTTCCAGTCAAATAATAAATCTGGAAAGAATAAAATTCTCCATGGTTCCTTTCTAAAGAATAAATGAAAGGATCATGTATATGTGTACATTACTTTCCAGAAAATAGTCTCGACTCTCTAATGAAACCTTTACCCGAAATCATGTTTCTTTATGTGGGACATGAGGAATACGCTTTCTTAAATAAGTCCAGACTTCTAACTATCTGCCTATTAAATACCTACGTAGGTCTTCGGTATAAAATAACAAATATAGAATATTATGCGTGTATTCCTTTGCAGAACAATCAAAAATCTATCTTAATCAAAATCGTTTGCAATGAAGAATCGAATAAAGTCATTTTTTTTTTACTCTTGAGGACAAAACTATTTCCAACTTCTGAGAATGAATCTAATTTAAATCTTCATTATCAAAAAAAAGTAGTTCATTAAAAATGTAAATCCTTTCAAACGAGAATAAAAAAATTATTAATTCAATTTATTTTACTTATAGGTTTGAATTTATTTAGGTTTTTTTCTGTTTTTCTTTCTCTCTCAGATAAAGCAGTTCAACGTTAAACCATAATATTAGTACTTTGAACCATAATACTGCGTGATAGGCATGATTTAATACAGTGTTAAATTGAACTATAATATCGTGTAATCAACAAAGTACAACATACGCTGTAGGTAAATTTTACCATATTCTAAGCATTTTTTTTTCTCAGTGCAGTATAAATATAAGTAAAAAATATCATAAATATAAATATTTTTTTCTTTCAGATTAATACCATTTTCCTTATCAAAATCATGTGGGTTCTCATAACAAAGTTACGAGCAACAAACACCATTGAATCTGAGCAATACAGGTTAGTAATATATTAAACTTAACATTTTATACTGCATGTAACATGAGANTATCAATAACCGTCCAGAAATAGCGTCATAGAAATGTGCGTCATAGAAGAATATAGCGTCATAGAAATGTGCGAAAATGCTTTCCATCTCTTAATTTTGTCCACCAGTGTACACTTTTATAGAATTTTTTTTATCTTTCTTGGGAAATAAAAATAAATCTCTGTGAGTGCTAAGCGCTAAAATATTACGTTCTTCATCATCAGAAACCAAGAGTAAGAAAACTAATGAGGTAAAAGTTTTAGAAAAACTGAAATCCTTTAAGAAAACTTTATAAACCTAACAAAAAATTAAGAAATCTATACACATACATCAAATCTTTTTATTTATTTATTTTACGCTAAAATTTAAAAAAAATCTATACACATAATTCAAATTTTTTTATGCTTAAATTTCTTAAGAAGTTCCTTTATTACATAATAAACCTTAAAATGCATCAAACAATACTAAATCTAACCACGGGCAATTTGGTAAAGATTTATAAGCGTAATTTCCTTTTTCTAAGACAGAACAATATTGTAAAGATATCTATTTATATGAAAGTACTGAGAGCTTTTGAGAAGATCGAAGAGATAACAAGGCGGAACAGAACAAATCATCTCGCATAGAACAGATTCCATTCAAAACAAGTTCATCAGAATTTCCAGTCAAATAATAAATCTGGAAAGAATAAAATTCTCCATGGTTCCTTTCTAAAGAATAAATGAAAGGATCATGTATATGTGTACATTACTTTCCAGAAAATAGTCTCGACTCTCTAATGAAACCTTTACCCGAAATCATGTTTCTTTATGTGGGACATGAGGAATACGCTTTCTTAAATAAGTCCAGACTTCTAACTATCTGCCTATTAAATACCTACGTAGGTCTTCGGTATAAAATAACAAATATAGAATATTATGCGTGTATTCCTTTGCAGAACAATCAAAAATCTATCTTAATCAAAATCGTTTGCAATGAAGAATCGAATAAAGTCATTTTTTTTTTACTCTTGAGGACAAAACTATTTCCAACTTCTGAGAATGAATCTAATTTAAATCTTCATTATCAAAAAAAAGTAGTTCATTAAAAATGTAAATCCTTTCAAACGAGAATAAAAAAATTATTAATTCAATTTATTTTACTTATAGGTTTGAATTTATTTAGGTTTTTTTCTGTTTTTCTTTCTCTCTCAGATAAAGCAGTTCAACGTTAAACCATAATATTAGTACTTTGAACCATAATACTGCGTGATAGGCATGATTTAATACAGTGTTAAATTGAACTATAATATCGTGTAATCAACAAAGTACAACATACGCTGTAGGTAAATTTTACCATATTCTAAGCATTTTTTTTTCTCAGTGCAGTATAAATATAAGTAAAAAATATCATAAATATAAATATTTTTTTCTTTCAGATTAATACCATTTTCCTTATCAAAATCATGTGGGTTCTCATAACAAAGTTACGAGCAACAAACACCATTGAATCTGAGCAATACAGGTTAGTAATATATTAAACTTAACATTTTATACTGCATGTAACATGAGAGCCGTTGGAGGAAGGGAGGACTGTAAGTATATTATGTTTTTCTCAATAATTCGAAATCTCTGTAAGTCCACCTCAATATTTCAAAATAAAGATTTCCCCCGAATTTATATAAAATTAAATTCCGTAAAGTTAATTCCTTAAAACAAGAAAGATATTATAAATCTTCTTGCAGATATTTTGAACATTTAAGATTTTTTTTCTATGTGTAAATTTAGAGAACTTTTGTGACTGTGTAACTTAATTTTGCGACCCTCATGCATGTATCCTAATCTTATAAAGTAATTTTCATCGTGATTATGTTCAACTAAGAAAACGACTTTCTACCAATGGCATCACTTTGCATGCTTTCACCATTAGCGTATGGAGAGTCATAGGAGAAGGAAGTACGTTAGTTTATGTCTTGATTTTCAAATAGACTAAAAGCTTTTAAGTTAAGAAACTATACGGAACTAGAAACTACATTGAACGTAGTTCTAAAAGAAAACATCTAACGAAATTTTAAAAAATATTTTTGACAATTAAATACGAAAAAGATTAAGAAAGGGAAAAATATCGTAGAACATTCCTATTCAATGGAGAAGAGGGAAGGGAGTAGGGTCAAGACATGGAACCGTTCTTCTCCCCAGATGGCGTATTCGAGAGTTACGATTGCTTCAAATAAGAGATCAAAAATTTGCTTCCTGTTTCTTTAAGTCGTTCGTATTGTTCGAGATATTTGAGACTTAATAATTCCTAGTAAAATTTACTATACTTATTGTATTTTTAAGCAAATTTTTTTCACATATGGACTATTTTTTCTGTAACTGCATTAAAAATGCTATACGAGTTCCAAATTTCATCTTTTTTCTTCGTACTTTAGAAGACTCTTTAAGGAATGCGTTTTTAATCTTAGTCTTCTTCTCTTTAGGAAAGCAGCCAAAGCTTTATTAGTCTTGATCCCACTTTTAGGAGTAACTTACATTTTAGTCATTGCCACTCCTAACCACAGGACAGGAGAAGTTATCTTTACTTTCATTCAGGCTACTCTTCTCTCGATTCAGGTAACATTTGAAAGGTCATTTTACGTAATACTAATTCATAATATAGCCGTGCGTGAAATTAAAAAAATGTGTTTAATATACTATTCTGTAACAAAATACAACAATTCAGCTTTAAATAACGTTAATATTAAAAGGATCTATATATAAGGCATGACCAATTATAAATTAATTTTTCATCATAAATTTGATTTTTTTAGCACTTATTTCTTTTACATTTTTACAATGGCAGCCAAACCATGTAAAACACGTGTTTTTTGATACATGATATAGATTTTTTTATATGTTCATAGTGCCCTACGCAAAAGTAACTTACGAACATAAGAAATAAGTTTCCCACCTCTAAGGGAATAACATGTACGGGCGCGCTCGTCTTGATAGAAGATACAACACAAAAGCTGACACATTTTACACAAGTGATAATACATTGTGCTGTCGTAATAATTGTCGTGTGCAAAATTTTAACTAATGAAATGCTTTGAATTAATATGCCATTCAATGGAAATTTTAATTTGAATACCAAACTAAATGACGTAAAAATGAAATTTAGTTTCAAAATAACAGGGTATTTAGGTTCTAGAGAACTTTCAAATTTTTTCCTGTTTTATTTAGGCAGCATAAAGTAAAAGCAATCTGCTTTGAAAGACCTGGAAAAAGAAGATATGCTGATTTTTAACACATTTCTGACTTATATAATCAGCTGAAAAGACTTGTTTTCTTTTCTTTTATTATTCGGGTCTACATATTCATGCGAACAATCATTTTCAAACATGAACCTTAGCAAGTGTAAATTAAGAAGTCGTGTTACTGATAAGAGCTTGGAATCATGCTTAAAATTAAAAACAACAGCATACATTCCTGAGTTACACAAACTTACCAAGGAGATGCGAAGCCATTATTCACTAAATGTTTGTTTATCAATATCATGATTTAAATTTTTGGGTACCTGACAAATTTATTTTATCAGTAAATATTATATCGTTATTAATTTCAGATTTTATTCGACATAACTTGTATATAGTTTAACCAATACTTAAACATTAAGTTAATTTTAGAGATAGTGTTAATTGAGAAAGATGAAAAGAGGATTTGAACATATAGAGAAGATGAACTAAAAAATATGTACAGTGCGGCAAAACATCGGATGGCCCTGAATAACTTTTTAAGTCATGATCGGATATTCAAGTTCTCGGACTCAATCTTAATGGTTCGAAGGGGTTACCTCAAATATACTAATTAATTAGTGCAGACGATATTTTAACTTACGAAATCCGACACAAAAACGTATTTTCTCCGAATAAACATATCTCTTTTTCGATGGATTCGGATTTTCTGACCCCCAAAATATAGGGGGCACCTGCAGTCTGGCAAATATGGTCCTCATGGTTTGGTCAAGAGAGTGATCCAAAGTTTGGATCCCTTAATATTAATTTTTGCGTATTTTACCATATCTCGCAAACTTTTTAAGCAAATTAAAAAAAAATTTTGCACACAATTATAAAATTCATTTATTCAAAGATAATTCCATGCAAAAAATAAACTTAAGTAAATATTTTTTATTATTTTATTTAATAATAGTCGAAACTTTTGAAATTTAATGTACAAAATTTTACGTCATTTTAAAGTACGTAATTTTACATAACAAAATACAAAATTTGAGTTAAATCGGCGGTATAGTACCTGAGGAATCAAATTTTATAGAAATTGTATATTTAAAATTAGATTCTTAAAAATGATGTAAAAAATTTTAAGCCTTATAATCGAATAAAATAATTACTGTTATTAAATAAAATAATAAATATTTACTAAAAGTTATTTTTTGCATGGGATTGTCTTTGGGCAAACGAAATTCAAAATCGTGTGCACCCAATTCGATTAAAAAGTTCACGAGATATGATGAAATACACAAAAAGTATACACGGTGTGTGGCCAAATCTTTCATCAAAAAATAAGTACCTTTTAAGCGCTCAAAAAGTATTTTTAAGCACTATACACAGTAACAAAATGCAAAATAATTTTCAAAGACTTTACATGATCATAATAAAATGACTAGTTTCTGACAAAGAACTCCTTCTTTGATTATATTAGCGATTATAAAATGATCAAAAGACTTTTCGGTTCGATATCGGAGGTTGGAAAATGAAGCCTGAAATTGAGAATATTTTGCAAAATGCAGCAGAGTCGCACATAAGAGAGCAAAGAATCTCGCCGAATCAGCTCAGTCGACGCACATGTGGACTCGCAATTACTTCATCAAAGCTGTTACACGGTTAGCGCTTTCATACGCTACCTACCGACGGTACACCGAAATGGATTGTGGTTGAATGAATTGTAAAAACGTTGAATAGGACAATGCGAAATGCGTGGCGAAAATCGACATGGTAAAGAAAAAAATATCCTTTTCGGAAATGGAAAATTAAGCACTTTTTAAAAACACCCAATGAAAAAAGCACCTTTAAGGGCTTTTAGAAACGAAAATAAGCACCTTTAAAAAACGCTACGCACCACGAGTAAAATTAAGATTAAGGGGTCCAAACTTTGAATCGCTCCTTTGATCAAACTATGGGCCTATTTTGAGGGGTCAGTAATCCGTCAAAAAACATATGTTTTTCAGTCAGAGCTAGTACATTTTTGTATCTGATTTCGTAACTTAAAATGTCGTCAGCATTAATTAATTATCATAATTGATGTCATCCCCTTGAACCAGTAAAATTGAGTCCTAGAATGTGAAGATCCGATTATTAGATCAAAAGTTATTCAGGGTGGCCCGTCTTTTTTTTTTTTTTCCTGCTAACCTTGTAGTTTTCAAAAATAAAATAAAAAATCTAATTTTTTTAATCAAAAAATGATACCGATCTTCTATTTTTTAGGGTTTTATAGTGGCAGTACTTTATTGCTTCCTGAACGGAGAGGTATGTAAAAATAAGCCACACTGTAAAAAATTCCTTATCAAATTACGGTAAAAGGGATTGGCACCCCAAAAGCCAGTACTTTTTACAGTTCCATCTTCACCGTAAAATCTTACGGAACAAAAATCTGATGTACCGTAATTTTTACTGTAATAATTATTGTAAAATTATTATGATTTAATATTGTTGTAAAAATTAAGGTATACATGTTATTAATTGAATATTACTGTAAAAATAAAGGTATAAAAAGATGCTGCAGTCAGGATGCCAATATTTTTTACTGGAATGTGATCCGGAATTTTTTACAGTGCAGTTCTGACATTGAATATTTCTCATATCTTCTATATAAATTTTTATTCCGTTATTTAATATGAAGCTTACGATAATGTTTTGATTACAAACATTAAATAGAACGGAACAAATTGCTTGTTAATTACTTGGTGGAATTCCTGCCATTGTTTTAATACCTGTTAGGCCTCGTGAAATATCTTACCTTAAAGCCAAATTGCTCCAATATATATTCTTTAAAAGTTTCATTTTTTAATGAAACAAATTCTATTTGTTATGAAAAGAATTTTGACTCCTCTTTGTTAGATTTCTTTCAAATAAATGTATACTTTATAATCATTTACACAATGAACAATAATCAGATTAACAAAATGTTAACGACATATTTCATGTTATTGCGCAACGTGCAGAAAACTCAGAGTAAAAGAATTACGTATGAAATCTCAAATAAAAAATACATGTATTTTAATTTTAATGGACTAAAAAATCTGAACTTATCAGACAGCATCTGGAAAATTTGAAAATATTTGATTTTGTCATATCTAATGCCTAATATGTCAAATTCGGCTGAAGTGAACTATATAATTGAATTATAATTAATTTTAATTGGATTATAATTAATATATAGAATCACATATTAGAAAATGTTAATTGCATTATAGCAATCTTCGAAGTCTTTGTAAAGACATTCTTTAAAAGTAAATATGCTATGTTTGCAATTGTTTCCCAAAAATATTAGCAACGACTTTGTCAAGTAGGTTTTAAAAGATATGCGAGCAGAATACACAATGTTAGTTACTTGAGAAAAAATAAACATATATAAATATTTCGGGTGCTTTGTAACCGCAGTCTTTAATAAAATTTTATCGAAACTAATCTTTGCCTTTTTAGAATCTTTGTCAAAAATGAAGTAAAAAAAATATATTTACACTCACACTGGGGGGAACATGCATTCATATTTAAGGGAGGAAAAAAGATTAACGATATTAGAACCTGATGGACTATTCAATGAATAAGGCGCGGTTAAGAATATCAAAATCAGTTTGATTGCCGAAGGAAACTAAGAGGAGGTAAGAAGCGGCTGTTTGAAATTCATTTAAATTAATTTTACAATCAATTTGGTTAATAAAATTTAATTTCTTCTAGCTTAAATTTAGTCTGAATTAATTTAATTGTTCGACAAGTATTCTAAAATTATGCGTAAAGAGCAGTCATCAAAAAACACTTTGTATTAAAAGTAGTTGCCAATTTTCGGTAACTTCAAATACGATTTGCTGGGCTTGACAGAAGGTATGAGAGATGGAATCATTCCAGATTCTCTTCATTAACCATAAAAGTTTTTTTTTTTTAAATGAAGTACTTTAAACATATTTTTAGTTTTACATTTACTAAACAAAGTGCTACTTAATCACGACCCTTAATATATATTTTTAGAATTCTAATAAGAAGTGACGTAATAATTTGTTTATGTAATTTTTTGGGGGAAACAAATCAATGTTTAAGCGAGAAAAAACGATATTAAAACTTGATGAACTATTAACAAGGAAGGTCGGCATAAAATTATCAAAATCTATTAGCTAGAGAAAATTGGAAGGGCTTTGAAAGGTGCTAATTAAAAAATCTTTTCAGTTTCATCTGGCGATCAAAATTTCTTTTTTAGTGCCAATTAAACTGTTTTTTAATCTTGACATTTTCATTAACCTGTTAACCGGGGAATAAACTTTTGTTCAGTTCGTTTCACAATAGGAATTGCTTTGTAGTTATAAATAATATCACAACACCTTAAGTAATTTCCTTGATGAAAAATGACGTTGTGCCCATTGCAGTAGTAGGTTCAACATAATATTTCGTCATACCGAGTTAACAGGCAAATAGTTAACCAGATTTCGATAAGGTTTATGTTCTTTCTTCTCATAAATACCAATTTGTGATTCTATGCGCATGTTTCTTTTGTGATAAGGATTCTAAAAATATATATTAAAGACTGTGAATGTCGAACACTCAGCAAAATCATAATTAATATTCAATAAATTTAGGTTCAAAATTCTGTAAGACATCGTTTGGAACGCTGGAAAATACGAAGAGCAGTGCAATATGGGCAACACCATTCCTTGAATTGCCGATCTTCACCACACGATGAGAAATTCTACCAAGGTCGGAATGTACGTGACAGTTGCATCAGTTTCGCTACTTCCACTTCTTTCATCAATTTCCAGTCAATTACAAGTCGTTCACCGTCTATTCCAGCTATCAACAAACTTGAAAACTGTTCATCTCACCCAGAAACAATTTGCGTCAAAGATGATATTGTGTGAATCAGAATTTTCGACATTGGCATTGTATATTTTATCATTTTATGTTGGTTATTATTGAATAAAACCAAGATCTTTTTTCGTGTACCAATTTTTTTTATTAGATTTTGACGTTTCCTGTAAAACAAATTTCAAAAACATAAAAATTAATAAACTGCTGCGAGAATGGTTGAAGAACTTAGTGGCGAAAGTTACTATTGAGAAATAATTCAACAACGTAGAAGTTTTTACGGAGAGATATTGAAGAACTAAGTGGAAAAAAGTTATTAGAGGTCTTTTATTTAATTTTATTCTAGCAATATAGAAAATATAACATGAAGCTACTTACAAAAATATTCTCGCATTAAATAAAGCAGTTATTTAATGACCAGGCAAAAAAATTTTTTTTTACCTCATTCAAACGTTCAGCTGTAACTTGGGGATTTGAAACTCTGGTGAAGCTTAGGAAACAGGTGCATACCTGCCAAAAATTTTATTTCTATATTTAAAGTGGTAGTAAAATGTATGCTTTCTATACATTCCTTGCATTTATAAATTTCATTTATAATCTTTTTGACCATCACTATTTCTAAAAAAATTAAGCAGATACATTAATATTTAATACTGTAGTGGTAGTCCCCATGAGCTCTTTCAAAATGCAGCGTATGTTTCTGCCTAAAATTGCAATTTAAATTCCATTTTACTACCACTGGGGTAAATCATCCCCAAAAGGATAAAAAAATGGCAGGTATGCAGGTGTAACTTAGGGATTTGAAAGTTAACTTTTGAAACCCCCAATTTTTTTAGGCAAATTGAAGAATTGACTTACACACCAGCAATAAAAAGGGACATTTGTTGATCTTCACAAATAGATGATTCATAAACAATGAGATAGATATAAATAACTCTGCGTCAGTTTACGTTTACAAATCACTCATTAGAAAACTATTTTTATTATGTTATAAACAATTAATTTTACATTTTTTCTAATTAGGTCCAGGTATTTTGTGTAAGGTTCGTTTTTGTAAAATTGTGAAAAAATTACTTGTCATTTGCGCATATAAAATAAACGTCAAGTCACATTCTTTCAACCAGGGTCCACTTTTGTGAATTTGTGCAAATAGGGTCCGTTATTGCAAAAAAACTTTTTCAAGGAGTTTTTAAATTGTAAAGACATACAAGATTATGCTCAACAATGTAAAATTGTAATTAAAAAATTAAGTTTTAAAAAATAAACAGCATTTGCAGCTACTAAATTAGCGATGCAACATATAAATATTTGGTATTCAGCCTATACTGCTGAATGCAGAATAATCATTTCGGATGAATAAAGGAAGAAGCGTCTGCCAAAGACAAAATTTAGTTCGTTTACATCTGTCTTTCTTCCCCCCCCCCTTCCTGGGAAGGGTTTATTTGATTAACAAACAAATTTGTGAAGGGTCCGATTAAAATATAAATTATTTTGTGAAGGGTCCGTTTTTAAGTTAAAATATTTTGTGAAGGGTTTGTTTTTATGAAAAGATATTTTAACGGACCCAAATTTCTTCTAAACAGACTCATCATACTTCTTTTACAAATAAAGGTTTTTTTAGAAACAATAATTAAAGTTATGTACAGAAAAAAATTGAGACTAAGAAAAGTCAGGATAATCTATTAAAGAATATTTCAAAAAATATAACCCAACGTAAACTTTGAAAACAAACTATGATACTACAAGTTTAAAGATCCTAGATCACCATATTAAGCAGTGTTGTCATATGGATCGCACTTTGAAATGGATTCTACATCATTCTCCTCAGTTGAGTACCACATAAATTCGTCTTCACCCCCCATCCAAAGATTTCGAAACTCAAAACTTTTAAACGATTTTACAATAACATTTCAATTCACATTTTCCCACGTGCTTCATATCATTACACACATGATGTTTATAGAAATAATAATTTACATACACAGACAGTTGTTGACTTGTACACTTGACAGAAATTTTCTATCTCGTAATAAAAAAATAGAGAGTTGACTTTATATCTAGCAGTGTCGACTTATAGAGTGGAAATTATACCTCCATCGCAATTATTTGAATTAAAAAAGAATATTGTGTTAATGCAAATTTTCATCACCAGCATTTTTGGCATTTCATTTTATGTTGAAATCACTATATAAAACAAAGTCATGTTTGAAAATCTGCAATTCTTATTATCCCTAAATTATAAGTTAAATAAAGTTCTAAAACTTCCAAATAGATAATTGCAGATTACCGAGAAACAATTGGTGCAAAAAAGTTGCCTTGGAATACAGAGCATTTTATGTAGAATCCTTATCTCTTTTCATGTCCTGTGGCACATAAGACTCTCAGTCTTACTATCAACTCCCCCCCTCTCCATCCTGTGCCATGTTAGTTTTGGATGTCTTCTCCATTGCTATTTCTCTGGTGCTCAAGACGACACTAGAAATTCTATCCCTATCTACTCTTAATATGTAGATAAAAAAAAACCTTCTGATTTTAGTTTCTTCCTCGATGGGTCTTATTATTGTTTTCTGGAATACCATTTCATTGGTAATGGTGTTAATCCAAAACATATATTTTGAAAAAATAAATTTTTTTTTTGTGCTTCAGTCAGTTTTAATATTTCTGCACTGATCTTATTAATGATTTACATAAATTTAATATCACTTTGAAAGTCATATCATTCACTATTATAGTCACAAAGACGTAAGACTATTATGTTGCAATTTTCTAAATTACAATTAGTTTTTACGTTTTATTCCACCTTTTATAAATTATGAACAACATAGAAAAGAATTAAAAATTTAAAGGTTTTACTACATAGCAAACATTACATAGTGGGTTAAAAATTACAAGGCTATGAAGCTGAGCATGTATAGTCGTAAACTCAGAATCAGGTCGGCTGTTCAATGCCGGTTATGAAATAAAATATCCTGTTGAAAAAATAAAGTTTATTAATAGGAATGAACTAAAAATTGGACCACCAGGCATAATATCACATTTAAAGCAATGAATAGACACTTTTTTTCAATAGTTTATTGTTGCTCAATAAAGATTCACAACAATTTCTGAAAACTTAGATGTTAAATAACATTTTAAAATATAAATACAATTGGTAGTAAATTTAGCATGCTAGGAAAAATTATTTAAAAAAAAAGAAATAAAAATAAGTTATTACATCAAAAATAAAATTAGAAAATCTAGAACATAAGATGAATAATAAGAAAACAACATATTTCTTAAAAAAGCAAACTTATAGGCTTTGTCCAAAAAAGGCATCAAGTAGGAGAAACTCCCTCATATGACTATATTTTTAGGCTCCAAAAATATACCCCCTAAAGAAGAGAAAAACATTAAATTTGTAATCAAACTTTAACACTTTACATAACATGGGTCATCTGACAATTTGGAGTCAGCATTTTTTTTAGTCTTGCTATATCTAGAACAATGATTTTAATCGTTTTTCTTTAAGCGCTACTTTCAGAATTACAACAGTCTTAAAATGCAAAATATCCAATTTTCACAGTCTTGCAAAACATTTTACATTTATTGCGTAGAACTTAAAAAACTGTTAAACTAAATTTTAGTGTGCTTATTTCAAATAAGAAAAAAGTTCTTTATCTGTTAGCTTTATTTTCAAAAACTTGCTGTAGTTTCTCAAAATTCAGCAACTTTTTGAGTAGATTCAATGAGCTGTGCTAAAATTTTAAGATTAAAGTGAATTTTCCTCAGGTATTAATAATAATATAATGATTTTAAAAGTTTAGGTGAAATATAGCAGAAATCAGTTTAAAAATTCCAGGAAATGACCATAATACTGTTAAAAGTGCATATTTCACAACTTCAAAAGTATGAATCTTTTAAAGTAAAGCCTATAGAGTAAATCAGCATTCTAGATAAAGTCAAAATCAGTTAAAAAATAATAGGTTCCAAATTGAGTGCTGGTCTATGTAATAATTTCACAACACACATACTAGAATGTACTTTGAAGAAGAAGAAAAATCAGTAAGATTAATGAAAATTAATAGACATTGATGAATATTACAATATCTAAAAAAAAGAGCTAAGAGAAATTTTTTTTCATAACTTGATGTAGCTAAATAAACATAACTAAAATCCGTTCTAAGATCCTAGGCACCAAAAAAGTATTTTTCTCATAAATTATTGTAATTAATTTTTCAATACGTGATTAATAAAAAAGAACTATTTACAAATATAAAGTAAAATGTCAAAAGATTAAAAGCTCTTGCATATAAAAAGCATTAAACCTTTGAGCTGAAATAAGTAGGGTTTTTCAGGAATTGAGTAGTCAAGTGCTTATTATTAAATATAATCGTTCTATCTAAATAATTAATATCTTACTACTAAAAGAAAGCATTAGCATAAATATGAATCCTTGCTCTTATAAAAGATAAATTTACTCATTTCTATCAACTCTCTGTCAACATTAATTTAATGCAAATTCATAAATTCACATTTAATTTATGTATATCTAAAAAAACTAATAATGCTCTCAAACTCTATTGTGGAAACATTCTAACTATAAGTTTTGAAATAACAAAAACAGCAATAGCAATGCTAGAAATAAAGCTAAGGACACACACACACAAAAAAAAAAAAAGATGAAAATAAAGTAAAAATAGAAATTGTGACATTTTTTAACTATGTTGCATAGTCTATCATAACAAGTAACACATAAAAATTAATCTTAATCATTAAAAAAGTACTTGAATGTCATATAAAAGATACTTAAGCATCATTGAAGGATCATTTGAATGATACATAAATAAATAAAAAGTATACACATCCATTCAAAACTTTACTAATTTAGCTAAAATTAAATTACTATTAACTAAGCTGAAATCAAAAAGAAAAAAAAATGGCATGTTTTAAATAAATATTGATAGTAGATGAATTTGCTTATAATAAAACAGAAAACATAAAAATTTCTTGGAACTGATATTTTGAAGACCAGGTGCAATCAATTCCTCCAACTACAAAGCTTGATTAGTACTGTAACTCAAATTTTTTTTGTGGTCATAAAAATTTTATTAAATTTCAAGTAATTTTTTTTCTTAATCACATAAATGATTTTTTTTTATCCCTTTAACTTGATATTTTTTTAAAAGATCACAATATTCTTTCAGAGCTAAAAAATGCAAACTATACACAACCGAGAATATAGCAATTTTTTGCCTCTTTTCTTGTATTCTAGACAAAATGAAAGGATAACTGCCGTCGGGAAAGAACAAACTTGCTTAGTTCAATCACATAGTTGGCATTGTCATTATCAATAATGAAGAATACAGTATTGGAATTTAAAAATATAAGAATTCCATCTCTATAAATCCATTGTTCTGAACGAGTTTGAATGGAAGAAATGTTTATGACTAACGATGCCCTAGCAAAAGTTGAAAAAATCTTAAATTTGGAAATAAAATTAATCATATATAAGGATAGATATCCAATAATAAATAAAAGTATAGTATTTTCTTCCTTTAAAACTTTTCTTAAAAAGGTCTTTACATTTAATATATGACCCAGAATATTATTCATATATACTTAAGCTAAAGTAATCAACTTAGTAACTAATCTAAGCAATTTTACATTCATTTAAATCAACAATAATCATTTTATTGAAATAAAAACTACAAAAACAGATAGGAAAATTACTTTTCCATTTTATCATCATCAAAATATTTATTTACATATTTCATACTAAAATCATATATTTTACTAAAACTACTGGTAATATGCATCTTATTAAAATATCTAAATCACTAACATGTATAGATTTTAGTAAAAAATAATAATTTTTCACATAAATATACATTTAGAAAAATACTTAGAAAATTAACTTTTGATTAAGATTACTCACTTAAATAACCAGAGTACAATCATGATGATAATAGCGATGACAAAAATAATGCATCCTACAGTGAGGTATCTTCTCTAAAAATAAAATAAAATTTATTGGTTTTTAATAAAAACAACAAAAAAAACTTGTCAAAGATAAAATATGATTCAAAATTAAAAATTTGAACAGTAAAAAGTATACTTGAATAACATTCTACACATATATATGACAGATTATGGAACATTAACCATTATTAATCCCAGTTCAGCTCCTTAATTTTCTTAATAACATCAAAGAGACAAGAAAAATTGAAAAAATTTAAAGCAAATCTAAAACTTTCACAACATATAAATAAACAGTTAATTTTTTACAACGAATAAAATTTTATTTAGAAAAAAAACAGTTTTGAAAAATAAAAGAATCGTTAGTTCTCTTAAATATTTTGAGGATTTAATAAATTTTACACAATACAAAACATTATTTTTCATCCTTTATTGTTGGCTATCCTAACAAATCACCACAATAAAGTGCACAGCTGCAGGAGACGTTTTAAAATTTTCAATAGTAACATAGTTACAAGTTATTCATAAAATGTTATTATCTTTACTCTACCCTAAAATAATGGAAAAGACACTTTCAGTTTTTTAAATTTTTCAAGAAATACTTAGAGAATCATTTTATAACTTTAGAAATGTTTAAATCATGCACTTTCTCATACTTATCACTAAAATTCTCATACTTATCACTAAAATTCACTATTTCCAGATATCGGGAGACTGATAATTAATTCTGAACAAAAATAAGTATTTTGAATATCTTATGCCAAAAAATAAAGCAATAAACTATTAAAATGTATTGATAACTTTGGTTGTTATTTCCAAAAGCAGCATAAAATACAGTATACCTATATTTATGGAGATTGTTCTAACAAACTAATCCATTGTTCTTTGGGTTTTTTTACCTTAATTTTAAAAATACTCTATAAAATTTTTGAACTATTAATTAATTACAAAATGATCATTAAGAAAAATTGTGTAAGATATAAGTATTAAATGTAGTTACTTCATAATGCACATGCACGGAAAAGAATATAATTTTTTTCCCCTTAATTTTGTAGTGAATCATATTTGATAATTAATTAAAAAAGTTTGATTTGAATATCTTGAAACTGTAAAAAGTTTCTAGCAATTTTCAAAGTAGTTTTTATATTTTTTAAAAAGAAGCTCCAAATAATGAGGGGTTTACCACAAATTTCATTTTGTATTGTTAGACAAAATTTAATAATAAATTATAATACCTCACAATAATCGTTAGTACATCTAAATGTGATGTTATAAGGGAAGAAATAAAATAGACTTTTACAAGAGATACCCCAGTGTAAAATTTGCTTAATAGTTCAAAATAAAATTTGGGGAAAATCTTTTATCATTTAGAGCTATCATTAAAAAAGTACAAAAATTACTTTAAAAAATTGCTAGAAACTTTAACATTTTAAAGATATTCAAATTGGACTTTTTTCATTATTTACTAAATGCAATTCACTACAAAATTATGAAAAGAGATTTTAACTAGTATGAATGAACTACTTTAAAGGATCATATCTAAAGAAATTTTTAAAGAATTTCTTTCAAATTTTAAAAGAATAACTTTATTATTAATTGAAAATTACTCCAAAAATTTTGTACAGTTTTTTTCTAATATATTTAAAGTTATAGCAAAAAAATGTAAGACAAAAAGATGTTTTTTTTTATTTTATAAAAATGTCTATATCTCCAGAAATATTTAAGCTACATTTAAGAAATTTTATACGATTATTTCAAATAACAATCAAAGTAATTGACACAAATTACAAGCATATTGCTATATTTTTGCTATAGAGGGTTCAAAAATACTTATTTTCGTTTATGATTTACTGTCGGTGCTTCAAACCAACCTCTGAAAGTTATAATATTAATTGATAAGTATGAGAAATCATATAATCCAAACACCTCTGAAGTTATAAAATAATTCTCTAAATATTTCTTGAAAAATTTAAATAAGTGTCAAAAACTGTAAGGTTCTCTTCTATTATTATAGGGTAGTGTATTTGTAAGTACTAGAGATGTGAATAATGAAAATTGTAACTAAACAATTTAAGGGCTTGGGACAATAAGCCACATTTTACATCCTACTGTTCCTTTGTACAGTTTCACAGATAGTTGCTTTTTAAGTTACTGAAATTTCAATATAACACCATAATACACAGAAACATCTTATTGCCTACATGGAAATAAAAATTTCAACCGAAAAGGCTCTTTTGAAACACTTAAAAATGTGGCTTATTATTATATTGTTTTCTATGCCATTCAAATAAAAAACTTAGACTGTAAGTACAATTTTAGTGAATTTCGGAGCATCATCATCTTCTTTAGCACTAAAGAATGCTTTCAGCTAAGGCTTATGAAACATCAAGCTGTTAATAAGAGAATCCATAAAGATTTCTTTATTAATAACATAATTGATCTTAAGTTAGATATAAATAGGTCAATTGAAGAAAGTGTTTCACATAACATAGTTCCTATATATGAGGTAAATATGATTTTATTAAATTACATGTGATAAAATTTCAGTTGCGTTATATTTGATACAATCTGCATGTATTACAAATTTATTTCTAAAAACTGATTTTGAAAAAGAGTTAAGGCCTGTTTACATGGTCCAATTTCCTGAATTTGAGAAATTGGACGGACTTCTCTGTCCAAGAAATTGGATGATTCGTCGACACTATCCAAGTTCTTGAATCTCACTGATTCGTTGAAAGAAAAACTTGCGCATGCGCATTGTTCATATTCAATATTCTAAAATAATACTTACATAAGTTTAAAATTATTAAATAAATTCAAATGAAATCATAATAACACAAATAAACCGCAACAGATCAATTTATTTGGACTAAAATATATGAAAACAGACAACAAAATGACATAGTTTGCTGCCTGCTTGTTGACGTCACAAAACCTAAGACGCTGATTGGTTAAGGGAGAAAAAATTTGGATGGAAAGTAGAACATGCTCTACTATCGTCCAAGAAGTTGGACCAAGTTCTTGGATGGTTGTTTACAAGATCCAAGCTGAAAGCAAAACAAGTTTCCATCAATATCAATCAATCTCTGTCCAAGAAATTGGATCGTTTAAACAGGCCTTTAGTTATATACTACTACTAAGCAAATTATCATTTTTGTTTGTACCAAGCTGCTAAGATAAGACAGATCTCTGTCCAAGAAATTGGATCGTTTAAACAGGCCTTTAGTTATATACTACTACTAAGCAAATTATCATTTTTGTTTGTACCTAGCTGCTAAGATAAACATTTTAGTTACTTTAAAAAAATATTACTATTTTCATACTTACAAATTTAGAGGATCTCATTTGGTTTTCGTATCCTCTGATTTCTCTATTTCCAGACAAACTAAGCTTATCAACAAATACTGAATGCTTATCAATTCTATCCATCATAGTAAACTGGAAATAACAAGTTTGGGTATTTAATAGAAGAAAAGTAAAATGTTTACCTAATAAATCTTTAAAGAATATGGTGAACATTAAGTTATTCCTTTATTTCACTTTTAAACTAGCATACATTAAGAAAAAAAAATATGCTTGATTTAAGTAACATGAATTTTTTAAGTGAAACACGATATTATGTTCACAGTTTAAGTTACTGATCATATCTGAGCAGCTTAAAAGTACTGCAAAATGTTTAGAAGACAATGAAAAGCACAGATTTTATTAGTCCTAATCACTGATTATTAATATGTCACTGATTATAATTCTGATTCTAGTACTAAAAATATTTATTTATTTCATATATATATATATATTCTTCTTAGGCACTGCAGCCAGTTACAGGCCAAGGCAGTTTCAGTCAATTAACTCCATCTAGATCTATTCAATGCTATATTTCTCCATCTTTTCTGTCCAGGTCATCTAGATGTGATCCGCCCGATTTTTATTTCCCGCAATTTCTGAATAGTTTTTTTATGGGGTCGGGTTGTTAGTCTCGTGCCCAGCCTGGAGGGACAGGGTGTTCCTCTTCATCGGGTGTCTCCCCATCGGCCTGCCCGGCTATATATACATAGATTTATTTATGTTCATATTTGACATATATTATACACATATATATCTCCAAACAACTAAATCTTATTTTTATTAAATAATAGATCATTTCATTAAGTCCTAACTGCCTTCAAAGACTCACTGCTTCAGGGTTCTTCAACATTTTAGGCACCATTGCCTAAATTTGAAAATCAGACTGTCAGGTTCACTCATAGAGTCAACATCTACCTTCATAGTGAATTTCTAGTTTGATTGCATAGACACCCAGACTAATTTATCATGTTTGGTGCATGCAGAATGATGTGGTCATGTCTGCTTTAATATATTAGTTAAGATTAAATTAATTAAAATTAAGGCAACATATGAATTAACAAAAATTTCTGTACTGTTAAAAAAAAAAAATGAAAATTACTGCTTATAGCAGGAATGGCGAACCAATGGCACGCGACATAATATTTTGGGCACTCCACCAATCACAATTGTTGTTACACTATGAATTGTTATTACACATATGTTATTACGCTATGAAGCATATGTAACAATTAAATTAAAATTCACAAAAAACAAACAAAATATCAAACAATTATTAATAAAAAAATTAAAAATTAATACTAAAAAACAATTAATAACCGTAAAAAAACAAGCTAACAATAAATAACTAGCAAAAAAATCAAAAGTCCTGCTTAAACTAACATCTTAGAACCTAATAGTTATTGGTCATCTAATCTGCAACAACAGAAGTCACATTGATGTTACTTTAAGTTGAATTACTTGTATAACTGAGACATTGCAAAATGTATTTTTTTTCAATGTAAATAGTTTTGAGTTGATAGTATTTAGTATTATTATTTTCCCAAGAATCGCGAAGTCAAAATTATTTGACGGCACGTCTATGACCACATTAAGCAATTTTTTAGAGAAAATGGCACGTTGGTGTATAAAGGTTCGCCACCCCTGGCTTATAGCTTAATGAGACATGTGTAGTTTTGATTACAGCACATTATACCAAAATAAAAAAATTAAATTTTAAGGTATATGATAGTATCTTATAAAATGTCTTTTTGTAACAAAACAATTCCATTTATTTAAAATTGAAATATTTCGTAAGATCAATACGGTATAATAATTTGATAGTAACTAATTTGAAAGGCTTTCAAAATATTAATTTTAACCCAGATAATTTACATCAACTTAATACTGCATTTTTATTTTTAAAGTTACATTAAGTTTATGAATGTTGTCATCAAAATATTGATTAAGTACAAAAATTTCATTAAAAATTCAAGCTAAAAAAATAATTAGCTTACATCAACTTGAACAACCAGAGCAAGTTCAAAAAACATTTCATGCAATTCAGCAAGAGACTTTTCTAGCTTTAAAAAGTCTTCATGTCGTCTCTTTATTTCAGATAAACAATAAAGAGTCATGTCAAAATCAGGAAAAACCTTTAACATAGCAGCTTTTTAATGAAAATTCAAAATACATACCTTATTAAATAAAATAATAAGCTAGAACGAGAAAAATTAAAAAAAATAATTAGCTAAAATTATAACAGCTTTTTTAACAGATAATATAAAGCCCATTAAATTTTAAAATAATATCTATTAATCATAAAAAGTGAATAGTTAAGGCACTGGTCTATCACTGTGAAAGACAGGGAATAAAACCTACCCAGCTTTAGATTAATTACTACCAACTAGTCTGAGAAGTCTGGTACATACAGTGTGCAAAAAAATTTAACATGTCTTCCTAAATAACTTTTGATCTAATGATCACTTTTTCACATTTTAGGACTCAATCTTAATGGTTCAAAGAGGTAACCTCAAATATGCTAATTAATTAGTGCAGATGATATTTTAAGTTACGGAACCCAACAAAAAAATATACTTTCTCTGAATAAATACGCCATTTCTTGACAGATTTGGATTTCTGACTCCCAAAATATAGGGGGTAGCCACAATCTGTGAACTATGGTCCTAATACTTTAGTCGGGAGAGCAGTCCGAAGTTTAGACCCTTAATGTTAGTTTTATTTATTTCTCCATATCTTGAGAACGTTTTAAGCAAAATGAAAAATTTTAGAACACAATTATAAAATCTGTCTGGCCAAAGATAATTCCAAGTAAAATATAACTTTCAGCATAAATTTGCTATTTTTTATTATTTTATTTAATAGTCGAAGAAATTTGAATTGTAAAGTATACAATTTTTTACATTATTTTAAAGAATGCAATTTTAAATGGCAAAATACGAAATTTCAGCAAAATCGGTCGAATAGTTTCTGAAAAATCGAATTTAAATTCGCCTAAAAGCTTTAGAGATATGTTGAGATGCACAAAAAGTAAAATTAACTTTAAGGGCAGTCAAATTTGAAACTCCTCTCCTGACCAAAGTAGCATCCTGACCGTATTTCCTAGGTTGCGGCTACCCTCCATATTTTGAGGATTAGGAATAAAAATCTGGTGGAAAAAGTTTTGTTTGTTTAGATGGAGTAAGCTTTGGTATCTGATTTCCCAATTCAAAAAATTGTCCACACTGATTAATTAGCATATTTGAGGTTATCCCTTTATCTTAGTCCTACTTTCCAATCCTAAGATCCAAGCATTAGATCAAAAGTTATTCAAAGTGGTGAATTTATAATTTTGTACACAGTACAACTAGTCTGATACAGAATGTTGCCATATTCCTTTTATCATGTCGTTGGGTTTGAAATTGTGGAACCTTAACCTCCATGACCTGGAGGTTGTTATTTTGTTGTTGTGATTTTATTATTAATAAAAATAAAGCTAAAATCAACCAGCATCAATAAGAACTACAAAATAGAGTCCTAGCAATTTATGTTAAGTATTAAAAAAAAACAATTGCCAACAAAGATTACTGTAATCAAATTTTCTAATCATTACATCCCACTTATTGTTAGAAAAGGAAAAATGTTAATATTGAGATCATAATTGAATATTTAAATTTTGTGATGCTACGATGATAACTATACTGACACTAAAAGTCTTTTACTATGATCTCCTGCCAATTCTTTTTTCATAATTAGTCAAAAAATATTTCGTTTTGGTAATTGTTTATACTGATCCCAACTACCATTGATTTCAGTTAAAAAACAATAAATCAGAGACAAAAATCTTTTAAAAGAATTTAATATTACAATTTAGTATATTAAAATATACTTTATTCTTTGCTTTGTGTATGTCAGTCAATTATCCTCAGATTTGACCCTTTACTATTTGGAAAACATAGTTTTAACTAAATTTCATTATAAGATAAATTTTTTAGAGGCAACAAATTCTTTCATTTTATAAAAAGTAAACATTTAATTTCCATCATACAATTTTAAATTTCTGTCTACCTTGAACAAATGCTTATGGCTGTTTGATATGGCTTTTATGTTCTTTATGGCCTATGTTATGAGTGTTATGTAAGGTTAGCAGCAAAGTTTTTTAAAAATTTCAGGAACTTCTTCAAAAAATTTTAAGTAAATTTTATGGGTAATATATGATTTTTCTAGGATAAAAACAGGTCATGCCATAGTTTATTACATAACAGAAGATTATTCCTACTCATCTATACACATCAGAAATAATTGCAAGTCATAAAATAAATTTCTGAAATTTATTAAGTCAAGAATGAAATCTCACAAGTGTAAAAATGAAGTATCATCTGTACATAGAATACATACAATTAGCAAAAATTAAGGGCATAATTCAAGAACAGGCAAAAGTGAGAAAAAATCAAGAGAAAAAATAAATAAACACCAACTTGGAAAAATTAAATATACTTCATTAAATCCAAAACAATTTGTAAATTAAAATGTAACGCCAAATAAAAAATTAAGGAATATTTGACTAAAACATTATGAACTTAAAACTATTATAAGCGATACATTTATTAAAAAAATACACAATCTCATTTCTTTCCTATTCTTATCAGATTAAGTATACAGAAAATGTTTTAATAATTTATGAAGTAAAAATATGCCAGACAAAAACAGTATCAATTTAAATATTAACAAAAATAACACTGTCTTAAATGGTATATACTTTAAACAATTCAAATTCGCATATTTCTGATATTTATATGTACAATTAAAGTACACAGAAAAGTTTCCAAAATCATTTATAGAAAAATAAATTTAATGTCAGATGAAACTGAAGGAAATCATGACAAAAATCTTGCCAACTTAAGTTACATATACTGTAAACAATTCATTTTCTCATCCTCTGCCTAAATCAATTGTTGAGACCACACTCAATCTTGCACTGGAATCCCTCAGTCGTTGGTGGGAAGAAACTAATGTGGTAGTAAATCTGAATAAATGAGCCACTCATACAAAATACATTTAAAATGCTTGTTTTTCTTTTCAATATACAACTTTTTAGGTCAGGAAATAATTACCGTTTGAATAAATATATCAGTCTTCAGTCCCATAGCTTCTTCAAAATCTATCCTTGCTAAATCAGCTCCAGCTAATAAATATAAATACAGCAGTTGAAAAATGACTGTGCAGCAATATCAAAATAAATAAAATAAATGTATAATTAAAATTTTATAAATTTTTCTCTGAATTGCATTTAAGGGAGTCAATATCACCCTTCTTCTTACCTGATTCTGTAACTATAAGGGCTACCAATAGATCCCATGCCTTATTTTGTGGTATGAATAAATTAGTGCTTTAGAAAGCAAGGTTTCTTGATAAATATACCAATAAAATTCACACAATAAACATATTGTTTAAAATACATACTTATGAGCAACAAAATTTAAAAAAAAAATATTGCGATTATTTCAGGTAAATAGTCAAGCTTTGCACCTTGCTTTAACTACAGTTAGTTCTGCATAACAACACTCCCATTTTTAAAAACTATGTTTATAATCTTTAAAAACATGCTAAAAATTTTCTATGGCTGCAACACAGCAAATAAAGCACTGCACATACAAAAAATTTACAAAAGTGTATACATTATTTTTAATTATTAGTAAAAACTGTAAAATTCTTTTCTTTATTAATAAAATAATTTTTTTAAAAGAAATTAAGAATATATATATATAAAAGTTCCATACCAATACATTATTTTATATTATTAGTAAAAACTAAAAAATTCTTTTTTTTACTAATAAAATAATTTTTTTAAAAGAAATTAAGAGTATATATATACAAAAAAGTTCCATACCAATTTCTGCACGCCTCCTGACCTGAGCTTTGCATTTATCCTTATACTCTTCTTGAATACTGTAATAACGAGTAATAATACTTGCCAGTTTCTTTTTCACATACATAATCTAATAAAAAACAATAAGTAAGCATTGAAAAATTATCCCCATAATTACTCTTTTGGAAATTTTTTAAAAAGAAATTCTCTCTAGTTTCTTGAAAAGTAACTCTTTCCAAATGACAAAAGTAAAATACAATTAATACATAGTCATAGTTTTACATAGTTGTATTTATTTGTAGTGGATCATTAGACTTGTAGATTAATTATTTGTGAATTAAATATTCTTTCGATAAGTAAAAATAATTAAAAAATTTTTGAATGCAGAATTTTTTTTTAATTTCAAATATTTTTCTTTAGCTACTTAAATTTAATGATACTCTAGATATTATTATTTGCTTTTTTTTTAAAAGAAAAAATAGTATACCAGAGCATGTTTCTGTTTACGACTTTTTTATATCAACTATTTCAGCTGTTTTAGATAAGGTTTATGAATTAAAAATCACTATATTGTTCAAAATGTTTCAATTAATTAAAAAAAAAAAATCAGTGAATGAAATTCAAAATTCTCCACAATCAAGCTATTTTCTCCTTTCTTCGTTTTTCCATTTTGAAGGACCCAATAAAAAAAACTCTTTCCACACTATTTATATTAAATTGTATAATATATAATTTCAAAATGCATAGTCAAAAGTTTTTAAAATTGTTTTAATTCATAAAACATGTTTATAACACTTGATATTATTATAGAATCCAAAACAGCTTAACATTAAATTAATTCTATTTTTAAGACCCATATTGATTATACTGCTTCTCTTTTTTTATAATATATTTAAAATAACAAAAAAAAATGTTATTTTCATGACTTGTTTTTCTTCTGTTTGTAAAAGACACAATTTTCAATATCATGGTATATATTCAAGAAAAATCTGATAAAAATATTTTATTTTAAAAAAGATACATTAGATTTTCAGGAACAAAAAAAATTCAAATGCTAAAGTACATTGCAAGATTGATATACTATGATTCAAAACCAATTGATGTCAGCATTTTATAAATCCCTTTTTTATCTAAAAAAATGCAAAAAGAAAACTGAAAAAGTGTGGTTTATGGTTTAAGTGAATTTTAAATATAACGAAAACATGCATGAATTTTCAAAATATTTCAAATCAAGAAAAATAGCAAGTTTTTGGAAAAAATTCTTTCAAAGACAGTTAAAACTCATAAGTAATGACTATAACAGAAGTGAAGGAATATATTTTTCGTTAGTTTGAACTTTTTTGACTCTTTACAAATGACATAACCATTTATACTATTCAGTACAAACCATTTGTACAGCTTGTATGAACACAAACACTATCAGTAAAAAAAAAAAAAACTATATAGTTGCTTTTTTTTAACAAATAAAAACATAGTCCTATCCATAAAAAGTACTAATTTTAGATGAATCTAATCCTTTACTTATTAATAACTCATTAACTTATAGTAGAAAGTATTTATAGGACTAAAATATACTTGAGTATTAAATATGCGCAGTTCAGTTTCAGATCCAGTAAATTTTTGTGGATCAAATTTGCTTTCCATATCTGAAATATAAAATAACAAATTAAATAAAAAAAATCTTAATTAACCTCAATAACTTCCCCTTTTCAAAAATATTTCCTTAAACATTTAACAAATTTCTAAAATCTGATTTAGATTTTATGAGCCTAGACAGCCCAAAAAATAACTTTTTAAACATTAAAAATTTCTATCACATTTTCACAAAACTGTGACTTCTCCAAATTAGTTTCATTTATGTTTTTGTAATCTTCTTTGAAATCTATGAGAGGGATTTATTAAAAAGGATTTAAACTTTACTAGAAATTTTAAAACATAATTAGAATAGATTTTTGTGCAAGCTTAAGTTGGCACTTAAATAAAATCAAAAGACATACGATACTTCTAAAAATTGATTAACTACATTTTATAATTGAAAATAAAATCTCAAAAAAAAGGTACAAGGAAAAAAAGGTTTAATTTAATTAAAAAATTATAAGAAAAGCTGTTTATGCTACCTGCTGCCAATTGTTTCCTTAACATTAAGAAGAAAAAAAATCTGACAAATTTATAAACTAACAAAAACTATTAGCAGAAATACAAACTTGTTTTATTATAAGAAACAATGAACTTTAATCAATAGCTCACTTCTACATAATAACCATTAATCATAGAAAGATGCAGGTTATATGAAATTCATGTCCATTTTCTAATAAAACATTATAAATTTCGGCACAGATAAAACTAAGAAAGAATCCTCTACTACAGAGAAAATATAAAAATTGATCCTGTTATAATTGAGATAATCATATATTCAACACAAAATCAATGAACATGGAGAATTAAGAATTTTAAAAACAATTTTTGTTTAGGGAAAAAGATGTCTACGCTAGCTCTAGTCACTGCAAGCAATTTAGCATTTATACATAGTTTGCAGAAGTATGGTTAGCAAGCACCTATTGATACCATAAATAAATGACTTTGCTATAAATTCATATTTTGAGTGACTATTAAAATGAAAAATAAACTTCAAAAGAAAATAACAAATTAGGAGGCATCTATCAAACTTTCTATTTTAAATACCAATTTATAAAAGTGAGATTAGCTATCATAGTGAATAAACCAGCTTAGTACATAATATTTTCTGACAAAAAAAGAACAAAATATTTATTAAAATTTTAATTTTAAACATGAAGTTCATTTTTGTCATTAATGCTATATTTAATGGAGCCAATAAGTTTTAACAGAATTAATTCAATAAAATGTTTTAAATTTTAAAATTAAGTAATACATTATTTCTACAATTGTTTGCGCGACTGGTCTCGATTCGAAAAATAAAATATAAATAAATTAATCATTTGAATCTAAAATTTTAAATAACAATTACACTAAAAAGCATTCATTGTTGCAATTATATTAATATCACAAATGTAAAGTAACAAAGCAATGATAATAGGTGTATTTAACAAACAAAATGTTAAATTTTAAAAATTGATTATTTTAATATTATCAATAAAAATATTATCAAAAAAAATATTTTTACAATTCAATAAATTATCATCATGATCAAACTACAGTGGGTGATCGGTTAACGAACAGATCGGTTAATGAACAGATCGGTTAACGAACACTTTCACGAAAGATTTTTGTGTTCGGTTAACGAACACATATTCGGATAACGAACACTTTCAAGAAAGATTTTTTGTGTTCGGACAACGAACACATATTCGGATAATGAACAAAACGAATTCTAACGAACACTTCTCGGCCTGAAAAAAAAGTACTATTAAACGTTTGTTATCATTTTGCATACAAAATAACATCACTGAAAGGAGAAATATTTAAAGCATGCTTAGTATTGATAATTACTAAATGAAACTTGAATTAACAATGAATTTAAATTTAAAGGTCATTCAATAATTATTATTATAAAGCTTAAAACACTTCTCGTTTACCACTCTGAGAATCNAAATAAGAAAACAAATTTCTTTACCTCTTTCTTTATTCACAAGTTCAGTAATTGATGCCTTAATACTATCATAATGAGGATAAAGGGCTATAAAAAAATAATTTCATCAAAAATTGCAATTAGATAATCTTTAAAAATGTTTTACGGTTTGATATCTATAAGACATACAGAATAAATCAAATGAAATCACATTATTTAAAAAAAAATTCGTATATATATATATTGACATTCAACATAATGACAAAATTTCAATGTATATAAAGTTCAACTTGCATTTTTAAATTAATTCAGAAAATTTAAGTATTGTAACATTTATTTCATTTAATAAATTTAAAAAAAAATATTTTTTTTGAAAATTAATGATATTTTGTAAGAGGTTTGTGAAAACAAGCAAGCAAAAATGTGCAAAGAAAAGTGAAATCTTTTGGTTACTGTTCCTTTAAAATAACCAATGAATTATACTTAGTAATTTCTAACCCTGTAAGTATATTACATAATGACATTTTTTCTTAGTATTCTATTGATATTCACCAGTGTTATATTAGGTATTTATGTTATGATACTTTTAACAATTGATATTTTGTAAGAGGGTTATGTAAATAAGCAAGCAAAAATGTGCATAGACAAGTGAAATCTTTTGGTTACTGTTCCTTTAGAATAACCACTGAATTATACTTAGTAATTTCTAACCCTGTAAGTTTATTACATAATGATATTTTTACTTAGTATTCTATTGATGCTCACTGGTGTTATATTAGGTATTTATGTTATGATACTTTTAACAAATGTTAACTTTATTTGAACATATGCTAGTGAAATATATTTAAATTGTATTAAATAAATTGAAAAGTGAATTAAGTAGTCAAAACATTTTGAAACTGACAACAACCAGAAGAGGGAAAATCCTATCTTTAAATCAAATGCAATCAAGGTTGAGTCAAAGAATATAGAAAGGAGAAGTCCAGCTCTTCGAATACATATCCAACGAGGGGAACTGCTCAGTTCGGTACGCTATACCAGAAGAACAACATACAGGGTGAGCAACATACTCAGATTTAGCACAGTGTCATTTGAACTAAGTTCCAGAGCATGCGCATATGAAGCAAAGAGACAGTAAAGAGGAATGTCACCTGTGAACCTGTTGCCAGACAACTCTACATGCATGGTTGAGTAAACAGCTTCCAGCCAACTGCCATTTTATTGTTTCTTTCTATACCAAAATGTGTTACCAGATTTAATTAACATGAATGATATAAATGTAATTTCGAATGAAAGTCTTAATTAAAAGTACAGTACTGTTTGTCAATAGTGTAAAAACACAGAACAAACCAAAGATTAAAAAAAAGAGAAAACTTTTCTTCCTTATCTCAACGCTTTCCGATTCCTAGGGCTGGTTAGGAAGAGAGGAAGGGCAAACCTGTTTATAGAACCTTTGCTGTTGTGCCCCTAAATGCTATTTTTTCCTTCATACACAGGTACCACACCTTACCTTGGGGAACTAGTTTACATTATGTCAATGAAAGCTAAATTTCTTCCCCTATGCATGTTCTTTGGTTGAGTACTCAAATGAAATACACATATAAGTGACCCTCGCGAACCATTACTAATTTAATTTGATGATTATAATGAAATATGACCAAAATTTTATCTAAACTGAAAATATTTTTGTCAATATTTCCCTATGAAAAAAAAATAGTAAAGACATACTGAAAATAGGGATAATAATATAAACATAGTTGTCAGTAACTTCTTGAATAATTTTTCAATTATAATTCATTTTTTAGTTAAAATAAGCAGATCAATGTTGCATTTTACATTTTATAAGCAATTAATGATGGTTTTGTTTTTTCATTTCAACAATCTATGTGTTGCTTTTGTACAAAAAGTTTTTTTTGAATAGGCTAAGATGGTGTTTAGATTATTACATCTAAAATTACTAGAACTAAAAAAGAAATAAAATTCATTCAAGAATAATTGACAATTATAATTTTAAAAGTATAAATGGAAATTTCTTTGGAAAAATATTGCATAATATCAAATATTATTTCCTGTATTCATTGTTAATATTTATTAATAAATAATTATATCTGGCATTTTATTGTGATTATCATACCTACAAAAAAAGTGGATTAATTGTTTTCACGTCTAATTCATTACATTAATTCATATTTAATTTTTTCAAGCAAGAAAAAATACCTGCATCTGTTTGACTGAACTCCAGAATATCACTTTGAAGCCTAACAAGTTCAGATATTTTTAAATCAAGGTAATTGAATTTGCCATTCATTTCTTGAATCTAAAATAATTTAGCAGCTTTTATTAACTAAATATTTGAATACACAAACATTAAATAGCAATAACAACTAATAATTATATCAAGCTTCAAACAAAATTTCATTAACAAACAAACCATAATTCTAAAATTGAAAATCCAGAGTAGAAAAATGTTAATGATAATGTAAATTGGGTTTAGGTTTAACATTATAAAGCTTTAAAGCTGAATATTTAGAAATCACACATCTACTATGCAGTTTAACTGTTTATTGCTGATGATAAAATAAAAATACCTTCTCTAAATCAATTAGCTAATTTAACTACTTAAATGCTTTAATTATTAATAAAAAAACTATATCATTAATTAAAAAAATAGGTTATCAAATTTAAAAGACTAATAAGTAAGCTAAAATGATTAAATTTGAGTTATTTTAAAACTGAACTAAAACCTAACTCGTTCCTATAAATTTCTAATCCAAAAACTTCTAATAAATTCGGAAGTCCCTATCAGTTTATTCCACTGAAAAGTTTAGCCATTACATAAATCTGAATATTTGAATCTTATTTGAATGTTTTTCTCAAGTATATTCTAAAAAAAACCTTTGTCTCTCATCTCCTTTCTTGATTTATTGACATAATAAAATAGTAAATATTAAAATGTATGAATGATATAGTTTAACTTCAATATAGTCCAATTTTCCAATGACAAATGTTATTCCAAAGGACAGACTTTAAAATTATAAAATAGCACATATGCAGTATAAAAAAGCCATTAAACCCCAAACAACATACATTCAATACATATTCTTGATATTCTGTAAAATTCAGCTTCATAAATGATAATTACTCACTAAAATTAATTACCTTGCTTAGATAATCCAATATAAATTCTCCATTTTCATCTATGATAGGATCTTCAAATCTAGCACTTATAAACTTTGGTTTCTCACTTTTCTGAAAGAATAATAGATTACTTGATAATCGTTCATATTATACAGATATTTCAAAAATTAACATGCTTTATAAAAACAAAAATATTGTAAAAAATTCAAAAATAAAACAAACATGATGTTGATAATCAAAATTATTATAGAATATCTAAAATTTTCAACCTCAAATTTCAATGAAAAAATAGGTCACCTTTATAGAAGTTATAAAATAAGTTGTACGCTAGTTATAAGGGGATCTCCCAGCAAAAAATCCTGAACTGCACATTTGACATTTGCCTTTCAAAAATATCAACATTTTTATGAAACATACGTGAAAAAATGAAAAAGATTAACATTAGAGGGGGCAGATCGAAATATGAGCAAAGGGAAAACATATCAAAAACCTTACAAATTATTAAAGAATAAGGCAATACTAAAAAATCTAAACCTGTTTGATTGCATTGCAGAAGGAAACTGAAAGGAAATGAAAAGTTATTGAGAAAAACATATCCAAGTTTCCCCAAGCAATTGAACTAGTTAAAATGTCTTTAATCCCACTTTCTACAAAAGTGATTTGCCAATGTTTTTTTTTCTTCACTTGAAATCTTAATTTGTTTTTCTTGACTTCTTGATACTTTGTAACCCCTAAGGTGCAAGCTTCATCACTTCGTTTTTGATAAGAATTTTTATAATATATATTCAGGGGTGATTGCGAGCCCAACTCAAAAATCCTGAATTAATTTTTACACTACAAAAAGAAAAAGGAAATAGGTTAGTGCTTTTTAGCTGCAACAATTTCAATTCTAAAATCAAAAGGAATAAATAAAAATTTAGTACAACTCATAAAATAAATGTAAAAAAGTGATAGACATATGCAAGGAAGATTAAAAGTCTCTTACATTATGAAATTCTGCCAGTCTGTTTCTCATAGCCATTTTGTTTTCTTTTTTTCCTCTCCAAAAATAAAATACTGTAAGACAAAAAGATAAAATAAATCAAAATTTAATTTATAAAACTATTTTCAATTTATAGAATTAGTTTCAATTTAAAAGAAAAACCAAAAGTAATAAAAATATTGCATAATAATACGATTAGAACTTTTAAGATAAATATGTTTTCATTCACATTCTTCCATTTACTTAAACTTCTTATAAGCTGACAACGACAAAATGAGATTTTTTCCTAAGTTAGCATATAGTTTATCTAAAGTAAGAGCTCCCCTAGCCAATCATCTGGACAAGTGGAGGTGACAATGGTAATGAGGTATAACTATTTCAAGTAGGGGTGAGGGGGACACATTTTCGCTCGTGTCGGCGTGAGAAAGGAAATCCTTTGCTTAGCTCTATTAGCCCTGAGTGAAAAGAAGCTACTTTCCTGAAGTGGGATCAAAATATGTAGTTTTTTTTTAAATATTATTTCTCTTGCAGAAAAATTGCAGAGAATTCCCTTCTGCATCTATAAAAAAGTAAAATTTTAAATAAAGGATCTAAAAAAATTTTATACATTAAAACTAACTTTTAGTGTTTTGACTAAGGAGCTGCAAATAGATTTTGTTCTGAGGTCAGTAAAACCTGTGTCCAGCCTTGAACACTTCAGTAAACTAAACCATGATTTATTATATAAATAATTAAAGGCTAAGTTAATATAGGATAACTATTATTATTTTTTGTTGCTTTGTAATGGAATATGGCAGGGGTAGCCTGGATGGTAGGACATTGAGTCCATGTCTAAGAGGTCGTGAGTTTGATTTTGGTCAGCCAAAAACTCCCTGTGTAGTAAATGGTGACTAGTGCACATTAAAACTGCCAGGTCACAAAATCCTCTAATTTCCCATAACAAATCAATACCTATGGGGGTACTGAACAGCAGATTGATTGTTCTCTGGTACTGACCAACATTACAAACTGTAAGTGAATGGATGTATGTATAGGTTCAACTTTTAAAACGGGTTGTGACATGTGTATGGCTCAAGTTGTATTCTTGGACGTAGATGGTGCCACTTAAAAACTGGAAATGCACCCTCTGCACTTCACCAAGCAATCTTGCTGGTATTGGCAAGTAGCATTAGAGACAAAAACAACATATGTCAACAACATACATCATACTAGTACGTATAGGGAGAATCAACAGAGGATTCAAACAAGTCAGAAAAAAAGGAAACAAGTAAGATTTCATGAAGAAAAAAAAGCTAGAATAAAAATTTGCACAGCATGAATACGTATAAAATTAAAAGCTATTATAATTAAGCAGTCTTTAGACCGCTAGCATCTGTCAGAGACTTCCGGTGACATTTTGACAAGTTGCAAAGTGTTTAACATCCATTATTTGATCACTTTCGCATGTGACCTATTACACATTTTATGGATGGTAGCAACCTGAATCTGTTCAAATAACCAGCAAGACAGACATGGAAAACTCTATGAAAAATATGAGGCATATAAACATACAATAATTTAAATGTTACATAAGAAAATGAAATTCTAAGTAGAGAGTGGCACGGGGAAAAAAAGTAACACAGATTAAGGATTGTCAATCAAGATGTTCATCTGGCATTTACTGAAATTCACATAATACAGCTTGAAATTTCCAAGAAGATATGTACCTAGACCACTGGGTTTTCCAATGTTAAACCCAGTTCCTAAAAAGCATACATATTAGAAAATGTGTGCGGTATTTCCATACCATTATTTGTCTTTTCAAACTACCATCAACAAGGCGCCAAAGGGATTTTAAACTTACAGAATGTTTAAAAAAACAGATAAAGGTTTGTCCGGGAGTGGCTACAAGTTATACCCTTTAAGTTAGTTATTTTCTTGCAGGCTACTGCTCTGAAGTTACAAAAACTTAACGATCCATTTGGCATAGATCACAATAAGGAATTATTATCAAAAGTTTTGCTAGTGCTTAAGTAATAGTAGTACTAAACACCATTTCAAAGGTGAATAATTCTCAATTATTATTAACTCTATTAGTACTTTTTATTAGTATTAGTATTCTCTATTAGTATCGAATTCAAAGACAGTGAATACAAATTGGCAAATAAGCAGCAACCAAACTTCAGATGTTCCTTGTAGAAAACCAAGGAAATAGAGAAAACAAGTGCAAGCTAATAAACGAACAGAAAACACTTCAAAAATAATTAGAAATTATATAACAGAAAATAATTTAGTAAGTAATACTTCTTTATACTTCCCTATTAATTTGTTTGCAGGAAAAAAAAATCCTAGAAATTTTAGAGAGTACAAGTTATTGATTGAATAATTTAAATCCGATCAATGGAAAAATAAAAAATATATTTATATAATTGCCGATAAAATTAGCAGTTTTATTTCTACTTAAATTTAATATGGATAACGTTTACTGTTTCCTTAACATTTTTCAGAAAATCTTCAACTCGATACAAACTTTTACATTATTCTATAAGCTTCTATTCCAGCTTAAGAGTTTTGTACTTTTTAGAATCAAAATCACAAAAAGGAGAATGAAGAAACAAGACTGAAGAAATTGTTTACTATTTATAATACAGCTTCCGGTTGTTTATTTCTGCTTGACTTAAAACCGATTATATTACTATTAAATTTAAATTAATTTAAATTTCGTGCACTTTGCTTCTGCTATCTAGTTTAAGAAGCATGCTAGTTATTTTTAAAATTATATGAAGATAAATCAAGCTTATGGACGCATTTTTTTTAAAATCTGAAAATATATTAAATAATTTCAGCAACCAAATGATGCTGGTTACTTCTCTTACAGAAATAGATAGTAGAAAGCTTCAATTCATGTCAAACTAGATTATCAAAAATTAAAATCGATAGTAAACAAACAAATTTGTTAAGAAAAGTTTGAAAGCGATGTAAAGGAAATGTAGTTTGTTAGAAACATTCATTACTAACCAGATATTTTGCTACTATTATCAAGCACTCAATAAATATTCCTAAACTGTTTCTTTATTTACTGTTGCTGAAAGCTTTCTTTGATATAATGCAATCTTAGTGAAAAAAGTAAAATAATTTATGCACTTTTTATGAGAACAGGTTGTTAAAATCCCGTTGTTTAAAATGTCTGTTGACCGAGGCTTTACTTGGATGGAAGATGAGACAATTATATTAATTGGTATATTTTCGAGATCTGACATACAAGAAGAATTGCGTGGTGCAAAAAGAAATATCACTGTTTATGAAAAGATTGCTGGTGAATTGTCTTCAATCGGCTTTAGTCGAACTGCTTACCAATGTCGAGAAAAAATTAAACGATTGCGAAAGGAATACCAACACATTAAATACTGCATGCAAAATAATTTAACACCAAAAAAACCAATGAAGCATTATGATCTTGTTGATAGTATATTTAACAGTAATAATTCATCCGAGCAGGTAAATGCCGCTGAACAAAATTTTCATACATCTGAAAATGAAGAGGATTTGCAATCTTCTATATCACATGATAAAGAATCTGATGCATCAAACAGTTTCCCTAGCAATGAACAAATTTATCCTCAAAGTATTTTGCCAATTTCCTCACCCTTACCAGAACTTGATTGTGACAATTCAGAAATGCTATTGGAAGTTAAACTCACGAATTCAGCATTAATGACACAAACTGATAGTGATAATACTTTATTTTTAAATGGGGAACAAAGCTATGACTTGTCTGATAAAGGTAATGTTAGTTTTATTGATTCATAATTTTTTTTTGATTATTCAATTCTGTTTACTTATATAATTTTTAAGTATGGTTTAAATTCCTTTATTTATTATTCGAATGAAACCTATCAAGTTGATCTCTATAATCAATCAAGAACCAAATTTTTTTACCAATTGCAATTCAAATATTGTGCTATTTTCCTTTATCCTCCCCCCCTGTCAATGAAGATCAAACCTCCAGAATTTCTAGAAGAAATATATGTCCAACTTTCTCTTCCTCCAAACTTTTATTTCAAATGTTCTCGTAAGCTTTTTTTTTTATTTCTAAAAAAAATTTTGAAACAGTAAAAAAAAAAAAAATTCTTATGTAAACATTGCTCATACTTCTCTTCTTTCCTAATCAACAAAGATAAGCAAATTAGAAATGTAACGAATAGTGATTTAACCAAATGCAGAATATTCGGCAAAATAAATGGTGGCATACCAAATATTTGCCTGTTGAATACCTAGCATAATTTTTTTTTTTAAAAATATTTAATAATTAATATTTTATCTATAAATAATTTAGGTTATTATTGAATAGTAATGAAAACTTAGCTATATTTTTAGAGATATTTAAGATGTAAAAAAAAAAAAACTGTCTAACTGCAATAAATATTTATGTTAAAAAGAAGTTGAAGTTGTTAAGTTGAAAAAAAAGAAAAATCGAAGAAATCTTTTTAATTTTTAAAACTTAACTTTAATGCTAAAATATCTTCTGCAAAATAGTATCCATTAAACAGTAAAAGAAATAATCTATCAGAAATGTTTTTAAGAGTGTCGCACTATCATGAAAATGCCCATGAAAACAAAAGATTTTATCCAAAAGNACTAAATGTCAATAGTTATGCTTAGTTAAAGCTTATTGTCTGGCATATTGGCGAATCATTAAACAATATTAGAAAGCAGAAATTCTAGTTGTTGAAAGGTGCCCCATGTTGAAATGTACCCCCCTCTCCCCTATCCATTAAACAGTAAAAGAAATAATCTATCAGAAACGTTTTTAAGAGTGTCACACTATCATGAAAATGCCTATGAAAACAAACGATTTTATCCAAAAGCGAAACGATTCAATCTTGAAAGAAATCTCAATTCTTGAAAGAAAATTTTAAAGCTAAACTTCTCAGATTTCCAATTATTGCATTTTATTGTATATTATCATATTTTATTTGTTTTCCAATTAGTGTATAAAAACGGTGATAAAAAGAGCTAAATGGAAATTGAAATGATAATCATTTTTAATTTTTAAATGAAAAATTTAGCTCTAAAAATCACAATTTAACTTTTTCATCTTGCCATGCCGAATGAACACTATTCTCTTAAAAGAATAATGTTCGTTCGAAACACTCTTTAAAAGATGCTGTGCCATAACAAAAAGACTGATAAAAGAGATAAATAGAAAATAATTGTCCTTAGTTCTTAAAATATAATTTAATGTTGAAAATCGCAATTTTCTTTGTTGTTGGTTACATATTATCATACAGGGAAAAAGTGACAATAAAAGAATAAAGCTTCTCAGAAACACTCCGTAAAAATGCTAACCTAGAATTAAAACTGAAAAACAGCACAAAGTGATCAATCTGAATGTAATCAGAAGTACAAAATAAATATATATATGTATACTTTTCCAAAAAATTACTTTCCAGAATATTTGGCTGATTGTTCCACTGAATATTTGCCCAAATATTCGACCAACTGGCAAAAGGGCCGAATAGGCTAAATAATCGTTACTTATCAAAGCAAATCACAGATTTTCTCCCCCTCGTTAAGTACTTATGTAATGTTTAAAAGGTCACCCACATAATAAAAGAGAGAAAAACCTTTATATCCTATCTAACTGTCTATTTTGCATGTTAACAAGTGAAATAAATAATTTTAATGAAGAATATTATTCTAATTCCTTCATAAGTTGCCCAGAAATAATTTTTTAGAAATATTTTTATGCAATTAGGTTTTGCATTAGAATTTCTATGAATTAATGAAATATCATTAATAATTAACATGAGTCCCTTTGGGAATTGATCATATGGAGAAAATATTAAGTGGTTTTTGTTTCATTAAGGACAACAAATTTGTTGTGTTGATACAACAAGCAGAACTTTTGACCAAAGTTCCAAGCCATTTCAAGACATATTTTTTATATTATAATTTTTTTTTTAGTTTAATTTTATTATTGAAATTAGCAATTCTTATTATCTATTTTATCATATAATTTAAAGTGAGAAGAAGTTAAATAAAATAAAAAGAAAGTCCAATAAGAAGTTGAAAAGAAGTTCGATAAAATAAAAAAATTAACAATTAGGAATGAAATTCTAAAACAGCATGAAAAAAAACTATATTTATTTCAATACTATAGGCAGAAATCTGAAGTCTTATTTGGGTTCTGCAAAAATAGAATATTTTAAGGGCCACCAATAAGGTAGTGATAGTTTCAGTGCTATATTAAAATTATCATATAGAAAGATATTAGTGCTAGCGAGGTTTGTCACAGAAAGCATGAAAAAATTCAGCCATAGGAGGTGGAGAGGAGCTCTACCAAAATAAATTTAACAAGTTTGTCCTGTATTCCGTTAAATGCCTGAATTGGTTTGATTTTATTTGAAAACTGATTGGCAAGCCCTGCGTAATAATTTTTTTGAGCTATCTGCGACAAAATTCTAGCACTAATATTTTTCTGCAAGATACTTTTAACACTAAACATACCATATTCGGTCAAAAGACCGGTTTTTGTAAGTTGTATTGTATTGTATTGATAAGTGTTGGCATGTTTAGTGTTAATAATAGCAAACATATATGTTACCAATTTAAAATAACAAAAGCGCTGTGTTTACAAAAAAAGAAGAAAAAAACTATTATAATTTTTGTTACAATTGAACATGTAATAATTTTTTATTCTTATATTTTGTTGGGGTAAAACTAACTATTTATTTCCTTCTTCGCATTTCCTAAATACGAAATCCGTTGCCGAAAAAAAGATTGACGACGAAATCACACAAATCGGACTCCTCAAAAAGGGATTACTCAAGTGCGAGTTTCGTTTCAAGGTTAGAGTTGCTGTAATAAATGATATCGTATAAAAAATATTGGATTTGAAAACTATGGAGAAATCAATGGTAATAATTGCCAAAAATACGATGGAAGCCTAATCATTGCCCTAAGAAAGAAAAACTCAAATACACGATTTGAATTTTCCATATTATTGAAATATATCGGGATATTTTAAAACCATGTGAAAATTAATATCAGTAACTGCTGAAAATTAAATTGGAAAATTACATCTATTTGCGATACTATCGGCGTAAATTGAGAGCGTTAAAAAGTGATTATCTAAATGCATGATTTAAATATTAAGTGTAAATTTCTGTAGGAAAGAAAACTAAAATTGTATACTTTTCAAAAGAAAAATCGTTCTGCGAGAACTCGGTAACGTTCTGCGACAAGGTCGCTGTGTCGCAGCGATTCTGCCACGAGGTTGGCAAGTATATACCTCCTAATTGATTTTTGTATTTAAACCTCTGTTAATAAATGTAATTTTTTATTGATTAATTTTTTTTATCTATCGTTGTATGTAAGTTGGTTAATGTTTCTTAGATTCTGCATTAGAAGAAATTGATTCTCCATGGGTGCCAAATGTTGTTTTGGTAGAAAATGATTCCATGAAAGGTGATGAAGAACATACATCCGATAATGTGACTAACACGGAAGAAGAACTTCAAGATTTCAACACTTTAGAAGAAAAATCTACCATCTCAGGTTTTCATTCTCTTTCTCTCTCTCCCTCCCCCCTTTTAAATGAAATAAGCATTGAGAATGTTATGTCTTTCAGGTTTTAAGATTTTTTTTCCTGGAGAAAAAAAGTTATACATTTTATCTTCTAGTTCTTTAATAATAGTACAATTAAGATGGCTCAAAAGTTCAAACCTACTGCAAACAGTCATGTACCCTCCAAGATATAAAAAGTTGCACCCCCTCTTGCAATTGATTTTTGTTGGAACAGTGGTAAAATTGTAAGAATCTTACATATTGCTTTTTATGTAAATGAGGCATTGTTTTAGGGGTTAGGATGAATCAAACCAGATGAATCCTAAGAAAACCAGACTAATAGTATAGAAGTTATGATGGTTTTGTAGAAAACAAATTTTATACTGGTACATTTTATGCATCTAACATTGATATCTAGACAAGTGAAGCATTGTTTTCCAAGTATTTTTTTCACCCTAAATTGTATGGAATAAAAAACAAGTCAATTACACTAGTCTTTTAGAAATTACAGGATTTTTTTATATATATATAAAAATTATTATTTTAGGCATAATAGGTATTTCTTTGTATATGATTTTTAACTGAATGAAATGTGACCAAACTCAAGTTGGTCAGACTATAAGTTTAGGATTTATATTAGGTTTTTAGATGTCTAAATTTTGTCAATTTTTGAGCTATCTGCACTATAAATTTACAAATTATTTTATTATAAATTTTTTCTAAGATCTATTAGTTTTCTGATTAAAAATAAGGATGGCCTTATTTTTAATCTTGCTAGAATTTTAAAAGTGTTTACACTTTTTACATAAAAATATTAATTCCAAAAAGCAACGTTTTGTGGTAATAATTTTTTAAAGCGAATCTTTAATGTTATTACTTTTTTCTTCATTATTAGCTTAGTTCAAAAAAAATAATTGTCATTGGTAATTTATTGCATCATGCTGTAAATAATCAGTGTACATTTATATCCTTGCTGCATCAAGTAATTTATTTGTCTTTATTTAATGTACTTTGTAATAATAATTAAAATTGAAAATTGTGCCAATAAACGTTTATTTTTTTTAAGTTATTAAATTTTGTATTTGATTGTTATTGTTTGTTTTCTGTATTGTATAAAGTAAAATGTTATTATATTATTTTTTTATTTATTAATTTTTTTAAATCATTTATTTAATTAATCATTTAGTTTTTTCTCATAGATTCTAAAGAACCTCCACGTAAGAAAAAAAAGTGCAATGTATTGAAAGCTGTTTTGGAAAATGTTGCTGACAGTTTTTTAAAATTTCAAGAAAATGCTGAATCTCGTTTTTTGGAAAGAATCACTCAGTTAGAACGTGAAAGAATGAAACGTGATGAAAACATGCAAAAACTTTGGTTGGAATTTGAGGAACGTCGGAGAAAAGAAGAACAACAGCATGAATTGAAAATGTTATCAATTTTAGGTCAATTCATTAACCAAATGACTCAAAATAATGTAGATCACGAATCTCTTTAACCTGTACATAAATATTCTGCGAAATATGATACAATTTGTAAATAGATTTTGTCCTTTTTGAAATGACTAAAATATTACCCAGCTTTTTTTTGTTGTTAATTATTATAGTATTTTCATCTTATATATCATTGATATCTAAATGGCATTCTTTCTAAATTATTACTTGCTTTAAGTACTTTATGATAATATTTAATATTTTTGTTAATTTTTTTTTTACATATGTGATATTGTGCAGTATCCCTATAAAAACCTAATGTGGCAAAATACTTACTTTACAATTATTCTTGAAAATCAGTATTTCTTTACTATGCTTAATGATATTGAATAATAACAGTAGTAATTACTGTTATTACTGATATTATTGGGAAAAGCTATTAATGATAGTAACTTGTGTTTTCTTAATTTTTGCACAAAAGTTTAAATTTATATTTCTTGTAAATATAATAGATGTAGTGTTGTAAATGAAGTTTGTATATTGATTTCCATTTTAATATTTGTATGAGCATTAAATGTAAATGCTTTTATTTTCTAAAGAGAAATAAGAAAAAAAAACTCATCTAAAGCTGTGGCTAAAATGTTATTATAAATAAAAGATAACATTTTAACATTAAAAAACCTTAAAAATATGCTCTAATAAATACATTGAAATTTGTATTGATCTCATTCCATTAGTGTCTCTTATATCTGTTTTACACTGTCATTCTGTAATTTTTGTGTCTTCTTCCAAATATATACATATCTTAATAGATTTATTAAGTGTTGAAGTTTTTTGAGAAAGTATTTTTTACATTAAGCAAACCCATTTTTATAAGTATAAACATGTTATACTCTTTTCTACCATGTTATAATTTTCTAATAATATGTTTGAAATATCCTGTATGTAATCTAAATTATAATTAGTGAAGAAATTAAAAAGAATAATTAGACATTTTGCATAGTTAATAGAAGATTTGCTAACGTAAACAACGTTTTGGAAGTTGATCTGCTAAGAATGCTTCATTAATATACACAACAGGTTCCTTAATCTTCTAAAAGTTAAAAAGCACACCAATCATGTATTATAATTTTATTTAAAATTGGTGAAAACTGACACTGCGCTGTTTTTTGTATTTTAATGTATAATTTTCCCAAGAATTTATTTCTCAATTTTTAAAATTCTGTAAATGTTTATTTGATTTTTTACCTGCCGGCAGAAATAAATGCCGTTTGGGTTGAACAATATCAGTATATTTTGGAAGAATCACTTTAAAATCTAATTTTTTAAATTATTATAATCACTTTTTATGAATATTATTAATTTTAACTATTATCATTTCATTGAAATTTTAAATGTTTATTTGTAATTATTTAATAATACAGATTATTAAAAAATACAATTTATTTAAAAAGACTATCTTGAAATTAATATTATTTGTGAACAAAAAAAAAAATGCAAAAAGGATGTGTAGTGATGCTCTACTGCAGAAATTAACTGCTGCTTTTGGTCACAGACGACTTAATATAAAAAATGAAAATTGAAAAATAGTGTGCCAATTGCTTCCTGATTGCCACTTTTTATGTTAAAAAAATGCACTCCTTGTGCATTTTATAATTTTTTTAATAATATGGAATTATGATTATTATTTTATAATATTCTGAGAATTACTTTATTTCTTGCTTCTTTATTAAAATTTTTCTTCATTCTAGAAGTGAAATGAATCTTGTAATGTTTATCATTTTGAGAAAAGCTTCAAAAGAAATAGCTTACATTATTAGTAGCAACAATTTATTTTTAATCATTAAAAGTTTTCGATTTTTTAAAAAAGGAAAACTATTATTGTTAAAAATGCAACTATTGGCCAGTAGCAGAATTTACGGAGTGAATCTAAAGCATTATCTTCATAAATCCAAATTCAGCTGTTACCTCACTGTAGTCAGACAGAGATTATTATTTTAAAAATTCAACTGAATCCAACATACATGAAGCAAAATTTGCAAATATAAATTCCTCAAAAATAATACATGAAACCCAATGTTATTTACAGTTAAATTGAATTATTCAATTATACTAAAAAAGGAAATAAATCCTTATATGGTTAAAAAAATTACAGGAAAAACTATTTGTAGATACTGTTATAATCTGCAGCGACCGCTGCCATGCTCTAGGGTTTCTGCTACCAGGTCTATATAATAATCCACTGCACAATTCGAAGTCTAAGTATCTCATAGTCAGACATTAACGCTACCATTTTACCACTATTTTTTTTAATAAAGTGAAGATTAAACTAATAATTTTTTTTTCAAATGCATTATTTTTCTTGGAATTGGCTTGTTAATGCTTTTTATTATTTTAAGTCTATAAGGAACTGCTATCCTTGACTACTAGGAGGTTAACAATCAACTAGGGGGTTTGGGAATTCTGAAGGGTGCCTGGGTAGTTGTGATTGTGAGGGGATGAGCTGCTTGACATTAATGTATAGGAACTCATTAAAAGTCAAAAGGAAGGATTGTTTACGATTTTCAAGGTTTATTTAGAAACATGTCCCCTGTGGTCTTAGAAAAATACAAAATCTTCTTATTTGTCACAGATTTGTGGTTGAATTTTTCTTACAGCATGTTTTTATTTTTACTTCCCTATTTTTCATTATTAAATTAAATAATAGACACTAAGCTGATGTCATAGTATTTCGTCAAAGAAGTTGTACTAGCTTCCATGAAACATTGCAATATAAATGTTAAAAATGTCCTGAATTTCCATTTTCTTTTCTTATTAAAAATGATGTGAATTTATTTTTGAAATTCTTTGAATTAATTTTCCATTAAGACAAATAATTTTTTGTGGTTATTGTTTACTGCCAAGCGTTTACTTTCTCCCAAATTACAAAAAAATATACTGCTAAAACCGCTATGCCTATGAGTCATAGTATTTGGTCAAAGAAGTTGTACTAGCTTCCATGAAACATTGCAATATAAATTTTAAAAACGTCCTGAATTTACATTTTCTTTTCTTATTGAAAATGATGTGAATTTATTTTTGAAATTCTTTAAATTAATTTTCCATTAAGACAAATAACTTTTTGTGGTTATTATTGACTGCCAAGCGTTTACTTTATCCCAAATTACAAAAAAATATACTGCTAAAACCGCTGTTGTGTAGAGCTTTGAATTAATCAGTACACTGCTATTTGTATGATAATGTGCTTATCATTAATTCATATAAATCTAGATCCTTGAACAAAAATGTTAATATTTTGATTATTTAATGAATTTTGTAAATTTTGTTTTAGATAATGGTATAGTTTTGAAGCATTTTTTCATTTTCCATTTTGTTCTCCATTATTCTATTAGTTATTTTTCAGTATTTATTTTTTTCACTGTTTGCTTATTATTGGTGATTGTTGGAAAAATTATTTTAAATTGATTGAAATTGATTTGAATATATTAAGCTTAAATTTGGATATGAGTTTTAAACAAAGATTTACTTAAGATTTAATTAAAATTTTGAAAAATAAGATAAGTTTTTACAAAAGTTCCAATTATAAGTTTATCAATTAAAAGAACTGATTTTAATTCAATCTAATACAAAATTAACATTACATAATGCATACTTTAAAATGCCTTATTTATATTATTTTAAATGCTGTAGAAACTTTATACAAAGGTGGAGCAGAAGTTTTTTTGTTTTATTGTATTAGTTTTCTATTAATTTTATCGATTAATTATAATATTAATTTCGTTTTTTTTGTACTATTTTCAGTTTTAAATTTTGGCACAACATATCATATTTACAAAGTTGAAAAGTTCTATGGTTTTTAGACTTAAAATGCTAAAGGTAATAAACTATAAAATTATTGTTTACAAAAGATTCCTTTTGGGTAAATGAAGTTTGTAAATTTTATCATCTACATACAATTAGTTTGATAATGCTGTTATCTAATATGAGTGATTCAATAGTTATAATCAAACAATATCTTAGATCTTCCTGAACGAAATGGACTGTCCGATTTTACCTATCATATTTTTAAGTAATTGTTATAAAAATAAATTTTTAATTCAGTATTCATTCCCTTTTAAGAACCAAGTTATATAATTTAACTCTAAGTCAGAGCTTTTTAACCATTATTTACTGCAAGTACAGTTTCCAAAAGTAGCTTAAAAATAGATTTGTTGTTTTGTTTATTGAAGTAGAGTGTATATTGAAGTATATTATATCTATTGTCATAACACGATCAAGACTAAGTTATTAAATGGCATGATTGTTGGTAGGATTTTAATTAAATTGAATAATCTAAAATTTAGTACTATATAATGCATAAATTTGAGACCTAGACCAGGTAACAGTCAAAAACATCTAGGTAAATAATTTATTTTAAAGTCATTATACATAGTAATGTCTGGATTTTCTGAGTAGTTTAATTTTAATTACTAGTCACTCTTTTGATTACCTAAATCACTTTACTGGATATTTTAGTTGACTTATTTTAAACTTAACTATTTTGAATATATATTTATATTATATTTTGTACAAAGTAAATTTTTAAATGAGACATTTGAAACACTAAGTTAGCAAAAAAGAAAAAATTCTGCTGGTGCTTATTATGCTCTACTTATTTTGGATTTCTTTATTTAAATTTTAATTAAAGGGCCAACCACAAATAATGTCACACTTGGAAAGGTAGATTGTGACATTGATAATAGGAAGAGTGACATCACATAGTTCGATTAATATAAAAATATTTTAAATCAGCGAACTTGATATTTTTATATTATTTGTTTTCAATTCTTGTTTATTTGTTGTATTGTTATATGTTGCATTATTTGTTTTTCATTCTTCACATTTTTTCTTCATGTTTTTTATTAAAATAAGTACACGTATGATTTATTATTACGTATGTTATTGCTATGCTCGTAATTTTCATTAAAATACTCTGTTTAAATTTAAAAATAAAGCTTGAAATAAGATCTATAGCTTTACTAAAGTTTGAAATATGAGCTGAACAGTAGGTATAGGATATGTAATATGACGTAATAAGTGACAAGGGAGTAAAGGGTGACATGAAGTGTGATTCTTTGTGACAAAGTAGAGAAGGTGCTCAAAATTTTGTGGAAAAAATGTCATATTTTGTTATTTTTAGAATATTCCCTAACAAATCATGTGATTTTCTTATCACATTCAAATTCTAATTTTTCATTTTAAATTCTATTGATAATCATTTGCATGAATGCAGAAAAGTAAAAATTATAAATAACTATATTAATAATAATCATGACTATACGTTTTATGTGTCGAAAAAAATTATTTTGGTTTTGCTCTTAATGTTAGTTTGTTTGTTGAACAGCAGAAATTTGTGTAGCTATGGATCTCAATGAATCCCTGCGAAAACAATCTTTGTCCTTTATTGTTATATTTTTCTTTTGTTGTATGAGGGTTGCTATTTATTTTTCTGGCCTTGGCAACAGTAAGTGTTGCTAGGCGACCGCAGACGATTTTAATCGAAAACACCCCTCTAAAAATTATGGTCA
>NC_092208.1:26162067-26195699 GCF_043381705.1 Parasteatoda tepidariorum | reverse complement strand
CTTCTTATTCCCACACATCAAAAATAAATTACGTGGACAACGATTTTCGACCCCCGAAGAAGCGGTTGATGCATTCAAAACGCATGTTTTGGAGTTACCTCAATCGGACTGGAAAAAGTGCTTTGAAAATTGGTTCAAACGCATGCAAAAGTGTATTGATCATCATGGAGAATATTTTGAAAAATAATAAAACCAATTTCGATCGTACATATTTGTTTTTTTTCATTATTAGGCCAGAAATATAAATAGCAACCCTCGTAATGAAGGGTTGAGAAAAGATGAAGAGAGCTAGCTGGTATGACTAAAGAAGAAAAATTCTACTCTTTATTTGATAAAAGAAATATGACTGTGTACCTTTCAAATCATTATATATTAAAGTAGAGTCAAATTGAAGATTTCAAAAAGAAAAAACCATAATTCAAATGAAGTGTTAGAAGTGATTATCCTTTTTCACTGAACGAGGTAAACATAGTAAATTCAGTTCTTTTTTGTGACTAAGGCTGAAAGGTGATGCTAAATGGTAGGCATTAACTATACTAATTTATCTTGTATAAAAAAAAATACTCGCAATCTGTTTCCAATTGAGTGCAGATGGTTAAATAAAATTGAAAATTCGCTCATTTAAAATGATAAATTTAGTCTAATCATCTAATAAGTTATTTAATTTAATAGCAGTTTTACAAATGAATCTCTAATAAATTAAATAAAAACGATCACCATGTTTAAAAAATCAACTATAACTTATTTGAAATGTTAATTCTTGTGGCTGATTTTACACTCTTTTATTTAAAAAAAGAATTATTGATGAATTATCCGATATTAAATTTTTTATAAAAGAACAATTTTGTTACTAAACATGAATTTATTACTATAAAAATAGTTTTAAAAGTAATATTTTTTCTTGATGAAATAGACTTTAGACATTTTATGTAGAACAAAATATGGCTTAATACATTGTTGTAGTTGTGACATATTAATGAACAAAATTAGAGGTCAATTAATATAGTCTGAGACTCATGTTCAATTTTTCATGCTCATGTATAAACATTTCAAGCAAAATAATTTATCTCTACTATTTAATACAAACTAAAGAATCTTTTTTTAAAAATTATTATTTGAAGGGGAAACAAAATATTTCATCCCTTTGATGAGCATAAAGAGAAATAGCAAACGCATTTTTGTTACGCAAAAAATTATAAATTTATATAAATGGAGGCATGGACAGGAAGAGCCCTGTCCTGAGGTCATAGAATTTAACAGGGCTCGAAAAAATTCAGAAATTTTACCCGTCCCCGAGGACGGCATTATTGTAAATCATTGTCCATCAATGTACCCGTCCTCCTTTGAAACTAACCCATCGCTTCTAAATAAATAAAAATATAATTTTATCTTATTTATTACAAACATTTATATAAATTGCACAATGAATTAGTAGTTACTAGGATTACATTATACAGTAATAAGAGAAATACTAGGTTACTAATTCGCGATCGCAGCACTCGAATACGCCATCTGGGGAGAGACCGGTTTCATGCAATTAGCCCTTCTCCCTTCNTATGAAATAATTTAAATGACAAAGGTCAAGTTATCTGGAATGTCAATTTATCCGAAGGTACTGCGTTTTTAAAATGAATCGAATATGGCGTTTGCCAGTTCCACAATCAAGCCAATGATTTACAGAGGTTTCTGCACAGAAATCTGGAAGAGGTTTTCCATTTAGGTAGATGTTCATAATTGCAACATTCCGCGTCCGCATTCCGGCCGTCCGCGCGGACGTCGGATTCGAGAAATTCATTGTCCGCGGGGAATTTTTGACCGCCGAGGACGGGCGGACAGGCGGTTTTTCGAGTCCTGGAATTTAATATTAGTTTTCGTCCCCAAAGAATGTTATTTAACTTAATTTTTGTCAAAATATGAAAATTATTTATTAATGTCAGTGATTTGTTAATCAATGACTTTAATCAACGTGACCTCTGCATATTTTGATCAAGTACTGATTTGTCTATGCGTGCGGCATAACGAGCTTTCAAACATCGTATGTAGTACGATATTTACTGTTTCGCCTCTGTTGTGTAGTTTGCATTAATATTTTTATAACCTTGTTAAATGAAGGGCCAGCAACGAAATAAAGATTCTATTGATTGCAATAGCAATAATTTAAAATAAGTACATGCAAATATTTTAAATTTATGTAACATAAAATATTTTAAAATAAGATACAGCGAGGAAAAAAAAATTCATTTTTGCTGTAACCAGCTCTTTTTTTTACCCAGAATCGCACGTGTTTATCAAAACACTTGTTTAGATACTCGTTCATTAAAGTTTTTAATCTAAGTCAGTAAATAACTTATTTCGATTTTTCAGTTAAAAAAAAAAAAGATCTATTTTATTTTTTTATTCAAATTAATTTTTTATATTTAAAAAAAATTATTTATATTCGGACTAACATTTTTAAGTTTGTTTGAAGCAGTGAATATAAGGTTTAGATAACAATGAATATAAGGTTTAACAGCGGTTATAGGGTTTACCATAATACTTGGAGATTTAAGAGCGTAATTTACGAAAAAAAAACTAAGTGTTTAGTTTGAGAAAGATTGTGTTATCAATATTTTTATTGTTCATATTCTTTTGAGTAGGAAGATTCAAAAGTTTTAGCTATATAAATTATAAATGTATAAACTTTAAAAACTGAAATATTGTTTAACAAATAGTTAAGACATTGACAAAAAGTGATTATAATATTTGTTTGACGTTCCGAACTGTGTGCTGTTTAAATTCCACATAAACCTTCAAAAACAATTCTAATCGAAAATTCTGATTTGGAACTATTGGCCTGTAAGTTCCAAACAAATGACTGGAGGGCAGAATTACAAATTGGATAATTTACCACGTATTTGACGGATTATGATGGAATACCTGAAAGACGGAGCTACATTTTCCCCCATCAGAAAAATGTTTAAGGCAACTACTCACTGTTTTAGTTTATTTTTCGAAAACAGCTGCTGGACCTTGTTTTATTAATTCAAAATACTGGTGTTTGCTCTCAATTTCTTTTTAAAAAATTTTTAAAAAAATATTAGGAGAGCATATTTTTTTCGTTTGAAATTGTATAGTTTTAGGAAAGATGCGTTAACGTTGAATACATAATAAAAGGTTTTTACTGGTTTAACTTTTTTTCTTTTGTATAAGAATATTCTCATACATTTTGAAGAAATGCAAAGAATTGTTAAGGTAAACCTAATATTTTAAATTAAAGTTTTTTTTTAATTCAGTTTAACAGATTTTTAAAAGTATATAATTTATTAATTAAATTAAAATAAATACTTATATTGATTGTTTCATTCACTCTTGTTTTAATATTTTTTTATTCGCTACATATTAAGAATTTAGTTTCATTTTTAAAAACATCGCATTAAAAGCTTCGTAGTGAATAAAAAAAACTTAACTATTCAACTTTCATTTTAATTTGTTGTTTTCAATATATATATATAAAATAAAGGATTTGTATGTGTGTCTGTATACCGGATATCGGGTAAACGGTATACTCTTGGAATACGAAATTGAACATGAAGCTGAATGAGTACAATTGCAAACTTTTTACGAAGCCCGATTTTCGATTTTTGTTGTTGTTGTTGTTAATTTACGTCGCACTAGAGCTACACAATGGGCTTTTGGCGACGGTCTGGGAAACATCCCGGAGGATGATCCGAAGACATGCCATCACAATTTTTTTTTTCAATTTTTTTTTATTTTCAATTTTTAAATTCAGAGATATTTAATAAATGGTATTTTCTCATTGGCTTAGCGAAAGCCATTGCTAAAAAATAAGCCATAGATGCTGTTTGTTAGCTTATAGCTCTGATCAAAAGGGTTGTTTATTGCGCGTTCTGCAATACTTAATTATTTTTTATTAGTTATGTCAGGTTATCTGTAAGGTCAAAGTGATCGTGAAGTTTATCTGAAACCACGTGTTTATTTTGTTAATAGTTATGCCTTTGAAACTGGTTTTTATAAAGCTGAATAATTTAAAATCAACAGTAATTTAAATGACAAAAAAAGTTTTGAACTGAAAAGCAAAATTAAGGGGGAAATAGTACTAATTCGTTGAAGAAAAAGTAATAAAACGCCGATATTATTATTGATGTCAATGACAATTAAATTTGGTAATAGTTACAATTTAAAGCACAAATTAACCATGAACTAAAAGGTAAAACAAACCAAAGCATGGTACTAATTCGCTTAAGAGAACATTTAAAATCGGTAAACTAATATTGATATCAATGTTGCTTTATTATTTTTGGTAATAGGTAATAATTAAAAAAAAAAGATATCTACTGAAAGGAAGATATGTACTATGAAAAAAATAAATATGGGATACCGTAATATATGGGATATCGAAAAAGTCGTCATAATACTATTGACACCAATACTGTGCACTTTTATAATAGATTTCGTAGGGCCCCTTGATTTTAGTACAGGAGAAAGTAGCTTGATGTGGTAATTTTCAATATCATGAGTTGCCTTGAAAAACAGCATTATGCCAGATAATACTGAATAATGCAGACTGAATAATGCAGTTAGCCTTTATTTTGCTAATAATGTGTTTTCATTTATCTAATAACGTAAATGCAATGAGAAGAGCAACAAATAATCTATATATATATATAATAAAATAAAGAATTTCTGTGTATCAATCATTAGAAGAATTAGACATCAAAGAAAATTAGATCATTAGATATAATATAATAGATGTAGATAGATATGAGGGGAGAGGAGTTATCGACAATGCCAACCTTCTTCAATCAAAAGGTACCTCGTGATTGAATCAAGTTAGCATGTCTTATATACCAGTGAATTGATGTTTAATAATCGTAGTGGTAGTTACGCCACAATATTCCCCCACCAGAATTTTATCAGAGATAAAATTCGATGAACGGATACCACTAGTTGCTGTACTTGTGAAAGACCGGGAGAGCTGGAATAAGGTCACCGGGTTTTTTGAGTGCTGAATGTGAGAGGTATATTAACTTCACGGTCATAGCCGCTCCTGTGTTGCATTTAGCAGTCGAGTGTATGCAGGCTGACGTTGTGTATGATCTAGACGAGACTGAGTAGCAACAGCATGAGGAGGTGAATAATGTAACAGTCACAAGTAGCAAGTTCTGTGACTGTTCAATGTGGACCATCCAACGAAGTAGGCGTTACCAGATCGAAGTGGGCGTTACCGTCAAGATAGGCGCATGTTCGCATTACGTCCGGGTCGCCAATGTAGGGAGAGGAGTTATCGACAATGCCAGCCTTCTTCTATCAAAAGGTACCTCGTGATTGAATCAAGTTTGCATGTCTTATATACCTGTGAATTGATGTTTAATAATCGTAGTGGTAGTTACGCCACAGATAGGAAGTTAGAAAAAGTTTGTTGCATGTTCATACCCTCCAACTGCTACGGAATTTCCGTAGTTTCAGAAATCTTCTTTTCAGACGGTAGCAAAATTAATGTCTTAATATTTAAAAAAAATTTATTTTAGCGTAAATTGTCCACTATTACTTATAAAAGTGCAGGCCTTATGGCTAGATTCTGAAGTTCTGATAAAAGTTTTATGAGAGATCCATTTGCTTTAAAAATTTCTACTTTGGTTCGCTACCACTAGAAAGAATTATTTTCAAAATCCTCATAAGTTGGAGGGTATGCATGTTTATCATAATCTGTAATCAAAATCACAAAGTCTTTCACTCTTGATAAAATAGTGTTGTCAATAGGTTTCAATTTTAATAAATTTCTTTTTCATTCGATGACAGATCTTGAAAAATTGATTCTGAATCATAGTAAGTAAATAGGGATGTATCAAAGCGTATATTCAAGTCACTTACTAGCTCTTTTGATTTAAGTGTTAGTTTACCCTTAATAATAGTTAATTGAACTATATGCAGAGCAAGAGTAACTATCAAAAAAGTACAAAACAATACTCTTTATAACATTCAAATAATATTCTTCTTTCATTTGTTATTTAAATTCTGAAAATGAAAAAGATCAAAGAAAAATTAGAAACGTACTTTTCAACTATAACTATAAACATTAATTGCTTTTAAAAAGCAAATCAATCCTTCACAAATGTTACATATGTGAATATTTTAAAAACATATAACTCAGTTAAAAAAAACTGTTCCAATAATTTTACAAATAACTCGTGGTGTTACACCATTTTTTTAATATAAATTTTTTCTTTTATTATTTTTTTTTTTAGAAAAAATTGGCTTTTTACTATTGGGTTACATCCTTAAAGCATGGTTAACATATTTCTTAAGCCTGTGAAAACAACTAAAATTTGGTGTAAATGTAAGTCACACCTATGAGTTATTTTAACAAAAAATATTGAAATCATCCTGTATTTTTTCCTAACTGAGTTATATGCTTTTAAAGTCTGCAAAGTTATAGTAATTTATAAATATAATTTATTTTCAGCAATTCTATTTTAATTTGTGTATTTAGAGTAATAAAAAATCTCCTTTTTAGAATTAATTTGAGAAATTGATTTTTATAATTTAAATTAAATTAAAACTTCTATATGATCGTCTTTTAAATTAAAGCAAGTTAAAATCAAATTACTCAGAGTAAACCTTGATTTTCTCTCAATGCAAAAGAAAAAAAAAATCTCACTTTATAATTGAATAAATAAGTTAATCAGAAAATTGGCTTATTTGATATGGTTAAAGGGTGTTTTCCGAAGGTCTTTCACCAAAGAAAATTTTAAAAAAACCTAGTTCAAGTATTTTAAAATTGAAAAAGAAAGAAAGAAAAGAAGAATAGATTCACTTACCATTTTGCCATAATGAACTATCTTAGTAGCAGAAGAAAGAAAAAAAGCTCAGATATTTTCATAAAAACCGTCATTTTGGCGAGATTTTTCCTTCTGAATGAAAATCATTAAAATCAGTTACTTTTTCTCATTTTTCACGAATTCTTATGAACTTAGTCATAAAGTGTTGAAGTAACTTTTTAAATGTTAAAAATTCTGTGTCAAAAGTTTTTTCCATCACAACTGTGGCTTTTTTTAAATTGACATTGTGTTCCATTTTCATAATTAGATTTGAAGATCGTTGGTTAAAAACTAATCAACCTTAACTTAATAGTTATAAATAATTATTAAAAACAAAATCAGTTATAAAAACAGCATATTTTTCACTAGAAACTGTTCCTGTATGAGACGACAGTGCCTTTGGAAAAATAAGCCTTAAGTAATGAAACAAAAGTTTTATGACGTAAGGAATTAAAAACAAGCAATTTATGATATATATATATATATATATATATATATATATTAGTTATTGAACTAAAATAAATACTCAGTACAAAGAAGATAAAAAAAGATTTGAAGAATGTGTTTAATATTAGAAAAACCTTACTGAATATATATTTTAATCAAGCTATAATTTGAAATATTTTTTTAAAAAAAATAGCTGCCTTTTAAAGTTTAAATTTTTATTTTTAGTTTTCAATAAAGTCTAGACCTACTTGCGAGCTTATTTTTGCTGGAAATAATGTTTGTAAAGCTTGGAAACATTTCCGGAGGGTAGCTGTATTAACAAAATATTTCTGAAAAACAAAAGTAAAATTAATTCAATCATCCACATCATTCATCTGGATTACCCTCTGGAGCTACAGGCATACGTTTAGTGAATCGAATAGACTCATAAGTTTGCATGATATGTATAATATTTTCCCTTATGATCAAATTTTATTAGGTGTTTGAATTCAGAAGTCTCGTATCGTATTTGCTATACTGTGTTACTCTATATTTGCTATATCAGTTTTATTTTAGTTTATAACTGGGGTCGAACAGAGCAGACCCAATTCTGAGTTTACGGCTATCAATGCTAAAAATCCGTAACCTGGTGATTCTGAACCCATCCCGGTAGAGAGGGAACACCTAGATCAGTCAATATGACAAACTAGCCATTGTGGAGGACTTTTTGATGGTACTAACCAGTATTAATTGCATGGTTACTTCCATCAGAAAAAGTCATGGATGTAGAAGAATCTATGCTTTACACGACGAGGAAAGTCTCCCGCGGTTAACCCGACGGCAAGGGGAATATAATTCATCATATGCCTACGACTGAGAATATTTTACGTCAAACTCTGGTCGGTGCGAGCTGGGCGCAGAATTCGAATCAGCCAGAGAAGGTACTAAATTAATTTTATTGACAGTGTGGCAAAATTATAGAAACTGCTCAAAAGAGCGGTAATGCATTGACGACGTAGCAAGCTGAGCACGTCATTTCATTTACGTCAAATTAATTTAGTATCTTGATCCAATTGGTGTTTTGCTCTATCATGTGACGGTAACTTCTAGTGGCTCGGCTCATAGATTACACTCCTTCCTTGCACTGTGTGATGAAAATTGCCTGTTGAGACTTTTTCTATTATTCCATAAAGTTTGCCCTTGAGTTTCGTAACACCCTGTACATTATTTTCTACCTTAACCTGCAGACATAAGTCAAGTGAATCCAGAAGTAGTGGAATCATATCGTTAGTTTGATTTACGTCACTTTTTATATCATTTTCAATTATCTAATGTTTAATTAATCACATAATCATGTTATTTGTTTAACCATGTTAAGATGCTATAAGAACAAAGTATTTCCAAAATATTAAAGCAAAACTGAATTCTGTTCACTCTATACTACAAGCTTATAATTTGCCACCTTAATCTAAAGATATGAAATAATCTTGACCCAGTGCTATTTAATGGACACTATTTATTCGAGTTTCAAAAATTATTTTTCCTCCATTTTTAAAGAATGACGGCCGCTTAAATTCTGCACACATTAAAAAAATTTTTTTTTAAATTAAATAATAAAAATATATTATTTAAATGAATTAAAAGTACCTTGAAAATAGATTTTTCTATATTATTATTGATAAGATATATGAATGAGAATAAAAACTATTGCAGTTAAAATCATCTAAGGACCAAAAGTATTAAAATAAAAATCAGATTAAAAAAACTTCCTTTAGAATTGGGATCAAAGTGCCTAAAAATAAAAAAGTACTTTTTTCATTTTAAAGTGCATTTACATAATTTTAAAATTAGCATAACATAAACAATTAAAAATGTCCTATGTAAATAAAACTTTTTTTAAAAGTTTACTTACGGAAAGTTATGCATATCATACCTAAGCTTTTAGTTGAAAATTAAGATAAAAATAAAAATCTCAAAGAAAATATTTTAGTGATTTGAACGTAGTTAATTCGCACACAATGACAAATATTTTCAAAAAATATTTTACTGTAGTTACGTAATAATTTTTAAAAGTGAAATAAATAAAAAAAATTTTTTTTATTATATATGTATTTTTTATAATTGTAATTAAGTTAAAATAATTATCAAAAATGTCTTCGTATAAGCAAAACTTTCTTTGAATACTTGTCTTTACTGAATGCAATATAACTGAAGCTTTCTGAAGTACTTATACTTAGCTTTTTAAAGTAACTTGGCTTTACTTTTATGTTTATTGGTACATTCAAAAAGCTGTATATCTTCTATTTTCTACGTGAAAACTCTGTGAAGCGTTTACTTAACTTGGTAATAAAAACGGTCGAGAAATATTTGTCAAGATGTTTCTTTTGAAATTTTATTAAAGAAATTGTTAACAGAAGTAGTTTTTCAATTGAATTTTATTACATTCAAACAAATTTACTCAAATGTGTCTGTAAAATATTTTAAAAGATACACTTGTTCGCTGTCTCAAAAAGTTCCCGTGAAGATGTTTGTTTTAAACAAAACTTACAACAGTAAATTTCACAAACTCTTTTGATGTTATATTTTTATAAGGATAAGAATTTTTCAAAAAATAGCGGCGGTAAATTTATTCATTTGGTTTGATTTTATATGTAGACAAGGAACATAAAATGTGGTAAACTTTGGAGGAATCCAAAAATTCAAAAAAAAATTTTAATAAGGAAGACGAACATTTTAACTACATTTTTAAATGTTAATTGCTACTTTTTTTACGAAAGACTAAGCCTTGATTAAAATAAATTTTAATGCCTATATATTGGTGTTGAAAATTATGTATTTAGCTAGTAATGGGTTCCGGGTTTGAATTAAAAGAAACTGACATAGTATGCTGAAATCTTGTTCGATTGAAATCTCAAAATATCTTGTGCCCATAAACATTGCCATGTTTTTTTTGTTTAACAAACCAATCTGAGTTTCTTGTCATTACGTAATTTTATTCTTTTGTAATTTTATTCTTTTGTAAAATTTTTAGTGATTCAGTGGGGGCTATGAAGACAACTAACAAATGCAGATACACACAAATTTTTAAGATATTCAAAAAAATTTTTTTTTATTAGTTGAAAGATAAGATTTACTACAAAATTTTGAAAAAAACTTTTGAAATTTTTTTCAATGCATACTCAGTATAAAAGAATTAGCTTAAATGCTTTATCGAATGAAAGTTTTTAGAATGTTTCATTCATTTAGCCATCAATTATGCAATGGATGTTTTATTCATTTAACTATCAGTTGTGTACAATGGCACGAGGCTGAAAAATGTAATCTTCAGAAAAACACGAGGGACAGTTTACCGTCACAGTATGTTTCTTTCAAGCTCTAAAAATTTATCACAGTATCACCCGAAACTTTAAAAACTAAATATTCAAAACAAATTTATTTCAAATCTATCATAAACTAGAAAACCCACAATTTTTGAAACACACTTTTATAAAAGTGATCTTTGATTTTCTTTGGGCAGAAAATCACTACCACGTCAAATCGAAATGATTGAATATGCAACTGCCAGGGAAGCGTAAAAAACAGGAAACTCCGGCATCCCACATGAAATACTGATCTGTGTGAAGTGGGATTTAGAAGAGATGATAAATCCAGGTTGTCAAGAGTTTCCGAGAACGCTTGACACGTGACAACATTTTTGCTTGTTTTTCATATCTTTGTTTAAAAATCTATTCAACTGAACAACACCTGGGTTATTCTAATCAATAGTTTCCATTACTTCAACGCTAATTGTAATTATATAATTTAAAATCTTAATCTTCGGTTTAGCAGAAACTGTTTTCATAGTAAAACTGTTTTAAAGAAACCAAAAAATAAAAAGAAATAGTTAGTTTAATCTTTATTATTTTGTTAATTATTGTTAATTGAGGTTTTCTTAACCATACATAACTTTATCTGAAAAAAAAAACATTTAGATACGTCTCCTCATTTAAAACAAAATCATTTCTCGTAAAATTAATTTCAATTGACTACAACGGGATTTAAATCACAAAAATCTGTTTAAAGACTGGGTGAAACGGAGAAGAGTTTGACCCCTTCCTTCTCGCTCCCGTGAAAATGACGGGGGGAAGTTTCGCCCTCTATTTCTCGCTTCCGTGATATTTCCGGGCTGGAGTGTTCAGTATTAACACCCCTATAAGAATAAAACTAATTAATTTCTTTTGCCCGGAAAACACATTTTACACATCAGATGGCAGTACCAGGATACTTTTAAGGTAATTGTAGATAATTAGTTTATTTTAAACTAGATGACAGCACTAATCAGGGATTAAAAAAATAGGCACTTTTATGACAATTTTCTTGGAAATTAACCGATCGTTTAGGGATTAAAGCCGATTATTTGAATTCCCTTAACCTCTTCGGTGAAGAAGACACACTTCTGTCCTTTTTTTTTATACATTTTTCTTCTGGCGCTATAATTACAGGCACAAATATATTTTGGAATTTATTAGTGATAAAAAATAATAGTTGTAATAGTAGCTAATAGCTGTAGCTAATAGTTGCTAAAACATCAGATAGATTATCGGAATTATATTTGTACTAAAGTAGTATAAATCCAATAAGAGTACTTTGAATTTTGTTCAATCTTATTCAAAAATTTATTAAAATTTGATATTTTAAATTTTTTGAAATTTCAATGAATGTTTTTCTTTGACCTAAATAACTGCAAATTTGTGAGAAAAATATTGTTTGTAAGTGAGTTGTTTGACTTTTACTTCTAACGCAGAATAAGAGATAGATGAATAATAAGAATAGGTGTTTCATGCTGAATTTCAAAACTGTAAATTATTAATATGCTAAATGTAATATTTTTTCACTTATTTTGACCTAATTTAATACAAAAAGATGAAAAATATGTCTAATAAATTCTGCGACCAAGGGTTACAATTTATGAGTTAAAAAGCTTATTTTAGAATTTTTTATTTTATTTTAACCTTAAAGAAGGCGATGAATTTCCATAGCTTTCTTATTTTTCCTTCCTTCATTTCCATATCATATATATATANGTAAAAAGTAATATGTTACTATTATACATGTAAGTGTATTGAATTTAGCTACATTTAAATGGTGTATGAGATGCATAACTTCATGATATGTATTCATAAAAAGACTAGTGTATTTTCTGTTGTATAAAAAGCAATACTTTCGTTTCTAAAAAGTCAAAATATTTCTCTTAGGACATTTTTTACCTTATTTATTTTTTTTCTTTTCTCTTTCTTTCATCTTGATTTACTTTATTTTTATGCCATGATTCTTTTATTTGAAACTATTGAATGGAGTAAAATAGTTTACCTTGTTTTATGTGATATCTTATCGAATTCAGATATGCAATACTTTTCTGATTTTAAAACTTGAATAGAAAAGAAAGGAAGTAAATGTTTATATTGATATTGGAAAAGTTTTACACTCCTCATCTTCGTTTCTATGGTGCATAAATTAAAGAAGGAGATGAAATAATGAAATTTATCCTCTTTTCTAAAATCTTGTTTGTGTGTGTATTTAATTGTAAACATAGAAAAAAACTGTGGAATTTAAAATGACAGTTACTTTTTTGTATAATTTAATAAATGCATACAGGAAATTCAGTTATTTTGATAATCCTTATCAAAACTAGAAATAAAATGTGCACTTTTGTAGGAAAAAATATTTAAGAGAAGGGAAAAAAACCGCTCTCGAAATCTTTTAAATCACTATCTAAGAACTAAGAAGGTGAAATAAAAAATATCAAAACAAATTTGATTGCTTGAGGATTGTGATTATGCTAATAATCGTTTCTCATTTGGCAATCAAACAGGTTTGGGCGCATTCAGACCAGCTTTTTTCATTGGTTGTTGGACTTGTTTTTTATTGCGTGACTGCTTCTTCGGCATTTAAAGTTTAATTTCATGCCCTAAATATGCATATTTTACGGCATATATTCTATCAAAGTATAGTATATAATATTACAATGTATATCAATTATCTAAAAGTATATATCAATGGGGTGATTTTGGAATTATTTGATAATATTTCTTCCATAAAAGTGTTGTTCCGAGATTTTAAAAATGAAATAAATACAGTGACTTTTGAAAGTAAAACTGACCTTAGTGTGCGACAAAAACTATAACTCGCTATCAGTCCAGCTTCAACATTTTTTCAAAGGTCATTTTCTTAAAAAAAGATTATAAGAACTATATCATGAATAAAATATAACCATGAAATGAGATTCGTTTATATCCATAATAATACATTTATACTAGAAGTGGATAAAACAATTCGCAAATGTTCTTTAAAAAAATCTAAATTGGAAGCTAACAGAAGAAATAATCACTCAGTTTTAATGTAAACGTGTTGTCTCTGTGAAAGTTACAATAGTTTTTACTTTATTGTGGCTTAAATATTAAGACGATAATTGGTTAATAAGAATTTCCACAAAAACTGTGTTTTTTTTTAATTATTTATTTATAATCTTATACACAATTAAATATCTTATCTTCAAATGATTTGTATAGAACTTGACAATAATTTTATTAATGATGATTATTTTCTCTTGCAATTTTTCAATTGAATTAGTAGTTTTTGATTTATTTAATTCTAATTTAAGATTTTATAAATAGCGAACTTAGGAAAAATTCAGGACTCTTAAAACACCGGAGTAAAAACGATCAGTTTTATTGCATTGAGAGTATGAGATTCCTTTATTCAATATCTAAAGAGTTCCATTAAAAAGAGATTTGTAAAATTTCAATCACATTAGTGCTACGTTTTAAAAAACCTTGTGTATCAGTTTCCAAACTAGAGTTCATAAGTACCGTTGCCGATCAAAACGATAGAATTTAAAAGGCGTCCTGTTACGAGTTAGTCAATGTCCCTGCAAGCAGATGTATCAAACTGCTTTTTTATGTTGCATTATTTTCAATTCTTTTAATTCATACAGAAATCTCAACAGTTTTAAAAAGGAATGTAAACAGTCGAAGTAAATTTATTTTAAATCTTAAATATGAAGGCTCCAAGCAGACTGCACGGTAAGGGAATAATATTTTAATTCCAAGATATGAAACAATTTACATTCACTGAGAAAAAAATTAATTTCAAAACTTCTAGGATATGGTAAAGGTAAAATTTATCGCGTTTCTTCCTTTACAGGAAATCCATAAGTCTTGATAGTTTTCATGGAAGCGTTATGGATTTAGTAAAATCAGCAATAAAATATAATTTTATAATGGGTGATTAAATTTGGTAAAACTTGGTGAACTTTACCATGATACCTCAGAGCATGGCCGAAAAAGAATTGTTTCGATTAAATTTGTTTTTCAGTTTTGAATTTCTTACTAAATATGTGGCAGTAGGATCTATAATTTAAAAAAAAAAGAATTTTCAGTAAATCAATACCATACGAACAGAAAACTTACCAAATGAATAGGTTTCTTTAACCAGAATTTTGTTTTTTTTACCACCATAAATCTAGAAAGAATGCTATCCAAATGTGTGTCAATACGGTTATTTTACACAAATTTTTATCTCCATGTATTTGAATTCTTAATTAAATTTCTTTTTAAAGGTTAGGTAGAAGGAAAGGCAAATAATCTAAGCCTTCAACATTTCCTCCGCAGTCTGCGAATCAAAAGTTTCCAACAAAAATAAATAAATAAATAAGAACATCAAGAGGAATCGACACCACGGAATGCAGGGAGATATCAATTGCAGCCAATTTACCGAAGAAGGTTTTTCCGAAAGTCAATCCAATCTCACGAAGCCACAAGTGAATAAGAATACGATATTTGAATAATTTGGCGAAAGAAGAAAATCCCCAAAGACGTTAAAAATTATAATAATTTTGCAAATTATGATACATTTGTGTAAGCATTTAAAGAAAATCTAAAAATAGAATTTGGCTATCCGAAAGTTGTTACATGTTACAATAAAATTTTTTTATCTGCTCTATTTAATGAGATTTAAGAAATAAAGGAAATGAAAATACATATTTTGGCAGGAGAGGCTTTTTCTCTTTCATCTTGAGATAATTCTAAAGATTAAAATATAATTCTGAAGAATGCTTTTCAAATCTGCATCTATACAGTTAGAATTTTAAAAGAGAATTAGAGTCACTATTTTATAGTTTAACCACACGGTTTATAGGAATTTTAAAATTCTGCACAAAAAAGTAACAAACGATTTTTTTAAAAAATATTTTCCTAAAATAAAACTTTTTTTCTCATTACTTTAAATTCTTCAAAAGAATATTCCAAATTTTTTTGAATGAGATGGATTCTTTGATAGTTTGAAAACCTTTTAAGGTACCTTTGAAAACCTTTTTTCAAATAAAATGCTGAATCATAAAAAAGTAAAATAAAATACAAAAGTATATATTTATTTTTACATTATCTCACTCTTTTTTAACGTAAAAATGTTTTTTTTTCTAAATTGTTAGCAAAGGACATAAGCTGAATGGACTATTTTACACTTTGATGAGGACAATATTTCGGTCGGTATTCTCAACTAATTCTTCAAATTTAAAGCAAAAACTTTAAAAAAAATGTGTAGTTTTTGTTTAACTTAAACTTTTTTAATGTTTTTAGGAACATGATGATTTATTCAACAAAGAAGATCTTAATATAATAATATTGAAGATTAGTCCTCTGAATAATGAGAGAAAAAAATTACATAATTAGAAAACTCTTCGTCTAACGAAATATTTTATATTGATTAAAATAAAGGGTTACTAAAAATATTTTTATAATTATTCTGTTAGTATCATATTGTTTACAACGGAAACTGCAATACTTCTTTGATGAATCAATTAAATCGGAAAAGTCTTTTTGTTAGCATTTTGAAAACTCTTCGTCTAACAAAATATTTTATATTGATTAAATAAAAGGATTATTAAAATATTTTTATAATTATTCTATTTGTATCACATTGCTTATAACGGAAACCGCAATGCTTCTTTAATGACTTAATTCAAATCGGAAAAGATTTTTTGTACATTCTTTCTTTTAACACAATAACAATTCGATTATTCTACGTTTATCGAAAACTAATAAGGCTTTCTCATAAACAAATTCCATGCATAAAGACATTTTCAAACTGTTTTTAACAATTGAAATTCTTCATGGGCGAGCTTTTAATTATATTGGATGAGCAATGAAGATACAATGTAGAATATTTTCGTGTATCTAAACACCAAAAAGGGCGGCAACTACTTAACTCCAAAGTGGGATTTCATTAAGTGTCCAACACACTAAAGACAAGGATAGTTCCTGGTGTAGTGAAATACCTAAAATGTTCTTTTACACTACCTGGTGTATAGTTTGTCTACGGAAAGAACTCTCCCCACCACAAAGTCTAAGGCCGTCTGCTGCTATGGAAACAAAAATAGTGCATTTCAGGGAGGGTAGCTTTTCTTCACTTTAGGGCTAACACTGTAAGCCGAAGAAAAATATTCAATTTCTCTCTTCGATCCGAGCCAAAATCTTTCCTAAACAGTGATCCCACACCCCTAATTGAAATAGTTATAACTAGTTCCGAAAAACACAACACTCTTCACCAATGATCTGTAGATTGGTGTAAGCTTTTTCAATTATTAAAGTAAGAATTTATTCCATTAAAAAAGTAAGAATTTATTCCATTTAAAAGTATAAGAGCGCTTGATTTGGTATTTGATTGAAACAAAGTAATCATTCACACAATTTCGAGAGATTTTCAACACCAAACTTGCATAGTTAATAAAATACTGTGTACAATCTGTATCATGCGCATAAAGGTAGCATTGAAACATACAATCCAAATGTGCATTAATACAATTAGAGTTTAGTTTTCTCAATTTTAAAAAAAAACCATACGCTTATTAGAAAATGTTGCCAAATGTAGTTATTTAAAGAGTAAACACAAAAAAATAGCAAGCTGTTTTAAAAAAGAAAACATTTTCCTCAAATAAAACTACTTTTAATAACAATTCATATACTTTTAAGGAATTACCGACCAGGAAAGTAATAACGAATTCTAGACCACAAATAATAATTTATTCTCCCGAGCGATATCATAAAATAAAGATCTTCCATATCCGAAGGAAGACATTATTTACTTTTTAGATTTTGGCGATGTGTTTCTCGATGTGATGCAGTTTGACTTATAGCTAATGATAGTTGACGTTGAAACATTCTGTCTTAAACATATCTCAGGAGATGAAAAATGCTTTTAGCAAATCACCAGGCAATAAAAAGTCCAAATAAATATTCACATACATTATGATTCTGGATATCATAAAAAGACGTATTTGCCTGAGCTAGGATTATCATTACTACCCTTTTTATTACAGTTTCATAAATTGTTAGGTAATAAATATTAATATCTAATTTAGAGAGATAATTACAATTCTGAGGTATAAAAAACGATATTGAGATTAATAAATACAGAAAGAGAGATAGCTATTACCTGGTTTTAATTGCTGTAATATAAAGAATGCTGCACATGCTTAACCCCTTATACTATGTTTACTCTTTAATAATACTATAATAGATGCTATTATGATAATAGATACTATGCTTATTCTTTACCAGAGTTAGACAACATGCAATTCATAAAAAATAATCGATGTCAAGTATTTAATGTATTAAAGAGTTTTAATTACTGGTAAAAAATTGGTCGTAATAGTGATTACAAATATGCATAACATTAATTTCAGATTTAATCACAATTTCAATTAATCATGTAATCTAAGATTGCTAGAAATCGTTTGATATTTGACACTAGATAATAATTTTTTTTTGATACAAATGATTGATCTTACCTAATTCGGGTAAGGGAATTTCAAATTTGAAATTAGCTTTGCTCTTAAGGCTATAGATTTTTTTAAATGACATTTTTAATCTATTTTTTGTCCACATGTTCAACATTATAGTTGGTCGCTTAAATGTTGCGACAAAGTTTCAGGAGAGTTAGGACACATCATTAGAATTAAAATAGCATAGGAACACATACCTGGGAACGTCGTCGCATGCGACTAGGGATGCTGCGCTATTATGATCTGTTCAGAAGCACACGATAAAAGTGTTTATAATAGAGAAGCGCCCCTAGTGCTGTATGACTACATTTTTGGGCATGAGTTCCAATGAAATTTTAATCCTGATGATGTGCCCTAACTCCTTTAGAAGTTTGCCGCAACATTTACCCGATTTCGTGTTTTATATAAAGTTCTTAATCTTGAACATTTCGACAAAGCAGACTGAAATTATAATTTAAAAATCAAAATATAGCTTGGAGAGAGAAACCGATTGTAGATTTGAAATCAACTGCTTGAAAGTAATCAAAATCCGTTAAAAATTAAATGCAAAAAAGTGTTCCACGGTGTAATTCCATGATAAATCCTGGCTTATTACCATATATTCTTCACATCAGAGTTAAACAGCATTTATTTGATTACAAAAAATCTATTTCTCGTATTTAGCGAATGTATTAAAAATTATGATTGAAGTAGTGAGTGTTAGGAGTAAGTTTAAAAAAATATTGTTATCATGATAACTAGAAATCATAATTTAAATTAAAATTTTACTCCTGAAATCCTAATTACAAATAATCATATGACCTTTGATTACACCTAATCATAATTGCTTGTAATTATTATATTAACAGATGGTTCATTATAATTGTTCACTCTATATTAGAGTTGAGAAATATGTTAAAGATTAAAAATCGTATTCCTATAAATACGTATGGATTAAAAAACGCATAAACGTATTCGATTGTTATATTTAAAGTTATTATTATTAAAAATCATGCTTACTGGCTATCAGGATTACAATCAGGATATTTCAATTAGAAATGTTAATAGTAAAATACTTGCAAACGTGATAATAAACAATCATAATTTTACCTACATTGTAGTCGTAATTACTTAATCTCTTTTATCTGGAATCTTATGCTCTATGATTAAAAATAATAATTTTAGCAGTTATTACAAATTATCATCATTATTTCTATGCGACTGATTATGGATACGAGTAAATGGATTGTAAGCTACAATTAAGACCAAATTGTAGTCTCAGCTTACATTGTAGTCGCAGCTTACATTGTAGTCGCAGCTTACGTTGTAGTCGCAGCTTACTTTGTAATTGCAGCTTACATTGTAATCGGATTGTAATTATTTTTGAGATTTTTAAGTTGTACATATACTAGAATTTTATTTTTATTACTTTTCATGTAGCATAGTCTATAGCTTAAGCAAAAATACATATTTTAGACAGAAATATAGTTATTTAAATCTCGGGTATTTTAAGGACATTTTAGCTGCTACTGATTGTGATTTAAAAGATAAACTTATACGAAAATTGTTTTAGATTACTTTACATTTATTGTCTTATAACAATTAGAAACTGATTTGAAATACGCTGAAGAGCCAAAAAAAAAAAAGGTATACCTGCCTAATATGTAATTAATAGTGGATCCAAGAGCACTTTTCTGAATTTAGACACTTCCGCTGGTCACCAAAATCCCCAGACATGAACATTATTGAACATATATTTGGGATGCCTTGCAACGTTCAGAAGATATCCCCCCCCCCTTACTCCTACTGGTTTATGGACAGCCCTTCAGGATTCATGGTGTCAATTATCTCCAGCACTACTTCACGCATTGATCGAATCCATACCACGTCGTGTTGCGCCACTTCTACGTGCTCGCGGGAGCTCTACACGATATTAGGCAGGTATACCAGTTTTTTTGGCTCTTCAGTGTATACATGTAGTTTTTTTTAAGGAAAACTTATCTGATTCATTGGTTCTACACATCTTATTTCTTTTAATCTTATATACGAAATTTAAGAATCATATTTAAAAATAATTATGAACACGTAAACTTGTAAATTTTAAATCATTCATAAGCAAAATGTTCCACATTTTGTTTACTGTAAAATAAATGTACTATAAAATTAACCACAATACGGTAGTATACTGTACTACTGTAAATATACTAGAAAATAACTGTTGTTAAATAAAGTTCTACATTTTACTACTTATATTATAAAATTTAGGAATCACATTTAAAAATTCATTGTGATATGAACACAAGCACGAATATGAAGTCAAAGGACATTGCAGTTGTTATTAAAATTTCTAGGCTAAACAAACAAAAAAAATACTAAATAATTTCCTGTATTCGTAAACAAACCAAAGAAGCGAACTTCATGCGGAGTCTGTCTGTTTTAAAACTGCACAATTAATTGGGTTTTACAATGAAATATCACCAAATGTAATGTAAAACTGATACGAGATTAAACTTTTTTTTTCAATAAATTTTCATCGACTGAATTCGAAGAGTTTCCTGTTCCTTAACAAAAAGAAAAAAAAAGAATATCGAAGTCATAACGATCTGGTAGCACTATGAAAAAAAAAACTCATGTATTTTTCATAGAAGCACCACTATCTTCAAACCCTGAGGAATTTGAAGAGCCAACAAATATTCAACAAAGAAAAATAGGACTGTCAATTTAATTCGGAAAACTGGAAATGCGTTCTAGGGGTTTCAATACAAGAATTCAACATTGATATTGATCAGTAAAAAAGTACTAGTCTATACTGAGAAAATAAATATGATCAAAACTACTAGAAAATAATATTTAACGTATTTCTGTCACTATTAGAACACGAAAAAGCGCGGTAATTTTTACCGAAGCTCTCGTTTGGTAAAATTAATAATTAAATATGGTTTATAATCTGCGATAAAATTTTATAATTTTATCATGATACCTTGGAGCATAGCACAAAAATTCCTTTATTCGGTTAAATGTACTTTTCAGTTATGTATTTTGTACTGAATCTTTGGCAATAAGGACTATAATTTTGAAAAACCGAATTTTCAGTAGACTGTCGGAGAAGCAAATGCTTACATATGCTTGTTACATGTACTTTTAAGAATTCTAGATTGGATGGGTATCATGCAGAAAAATTTCTAACTGATTTTTCAAAACTTATTTCATTTTCTCACAATGAAAAAAAAATTATTACAAAAAAGAATGCAGTGTATAGACATATTTTGTATGCATCGTTATTAATTGTTAACGATTATTATAATAATCGATAATTAATAACGATTATTATTATATATCGTTATTAGTATGGGTAGTTTGAAAAATGAAATGTCTTGCTTTTATAAAAAAAAAATATCATTATCATTATCATTTTAATATTTTCAAAGATATAAGCAATCTGAATTTTTTAAGTAATTTATATCGAAAAACAGTCTTGATCAGGACAGCTTTAAATTTCAAGGTACATGTGCTTTTCAATTGCTCCGTAGGAGCTACTATATGAAGGCAATTTCTATCTATTTAGCAAATAACAGTTTTTTTTCGAGGCAAAGGAGTTGAATAACTACTTGCAAAAGATAAGCAGTTGTAAAATTTAAGCTGTTCTAAAAAATACATTCGATTTCAACGACAAAAGCATATTAAAATATATATTCGATATTTTATAAAAAAATATTTTGCTCTATATTAAAATTTCATGGAACTATAAGTGTCATTTCTTTTTGATAGTGTGAAAAAATAAGTTTTGATAAAAAGTTGTTTTCAGTTTGGAAATGCTTATTTATTTGGCATTCTCAAAATTGTTAGTGTGATTGTCAATGCGTTTAAACATTCTCATTTTGAGGGAATTTTATCTAAAATAAGTATACGTAGGGAGATGTACAGCAATAAAAGCCAAATTATATAAAATAAAAATTCGACTTCTTAAAGATTTCACAGTGGGACTGTTTAAAAATATCATAGTTTGTATTGAAAGTATTTGAAATAGCATATTTAAATTCTAGGAAAATTATATTATTGTATACACAAAATGTGGTATATATCGGAATCACACTTTCAGGAAACGACTTCAGAAACCTGAATACGATTTGTTTAATTGTTTTCATGAATGAATTGAACATTTTGTTGCTCCTTTGTCTAAACTGGTTGGGGAAAGTGGCTATTTTGTAGCATAAAGAACAAAAAAATTTCAAATAAAAATTATCAAGAAACAAAAAAAAAAAGGTGCAAGAGTTATCTGAACTTAGTACTCAAGACTTGCTTTATTGCTGCTGATATATATTTTGATTGAATAAAAAAATGAATTATAAATTTTTACAGAATGGCAGTTTTGTTCGTTTTTCATCTATAGCGTCATGTTTTACCCGTATTCCTCTGACGGTACCTTAGTGCAAAAATACGTAAATACCCTTTTAGAAATGTTTGCGCGTTAGCTAAGTGTATAATTTCTAACGTGAAAACTATTTCAATTTTGAAAAAATATTGCATATAAATAACCTCATATCAAAATATAACTACTTATTTACCTATTTTGGTTAATAATATTGTTTATTTTTCAACCAATAGTTTTTATCTTAAAATGCTTAAGATAGTGAGTTTTAAAAGTTAATAGGTAAAACGATAGTGCCACCATTTTTTGTCACGTATTTCTTAGATCACGATTTCATTTGGCGATGAAATCAAAATCACATTGGTTTACAGTATTATACATTGGTTTACAGTATTATACATAATATATAGAAACAAAACCTGCAAATGACACAAAAATACAAATAATATATCGAAAATGATTAGCTAATTATTATAAACAATAGCCTTAATAGTTTAAAATGATTGTTGTAAACTTACAAGCAATCTGCAAATGATATTACAAAATGCAAAGAAATATTTGTAAATATCCCAAAGAAAATCCAATATTTCAATACTTTTGACATATACTTTAACATTAATAAAACATGTTTGACAAAAAATTCTGTTTGAGTTTGTCAGAGATAAAATATTTCATATCTGAGATTGATTTTTGTTTACTTTATATTCACAACATATTTATACTTCAAATAGTTGACATGATAAATCAAACATTCTTATCTACACCTAGTAAAGAACATTTGATAAACAAAATAAACATTATTTTCCATGTCAAGTTTAAAATATGCATGCTTATCAGAAGTCATATAATAGATTTTCAATTTAATTTCCACTTTTACTAACTATTGGTAATTATTAAATATATACACACTGCTAAAATTTTCATTCTAAAATAATGGTAAAATAACTGGTAGCTGTCTGTCCATCCGATTAACCATGAAGTTAACGGTATGGAACATTTTTTTTCCTTTTTGCTTTTAAAACCATTTACAAAAAGTATGGTTATGAAACCATGAATACAAAACTAACCGGTTTTTTAATCATTTACGACTGGCATTTTTCAAAAACGTAAAAAAAAGTTAATTATTTAACTGGACATCTGCTTTTCGTAAGGTAATGGGCATTGGAGAGTGCCCGACACTGGAATTTCTTCATGTGTTGAAGGGAATCGAGGAAATACTGTGGTGTCAAAAATAGGACTCGAATTCCAGTTCTGCCGGTCATGAGATTGGCAGATAAGCCCGATAAGCCATGATATGCAGTTGCAAAGAACTAAGTAGCTTCATGAGGTGGTTCCAGTTCGTACGATAAAATTTTGGTTGTTTAACAGTATTAGGTGAAAGCAGTTAATAAACGGTCTTTCTCAAACTTAGCAGTTTGAATACCGTCCGGCCTGTGTAGGGAGCTGGGAACTGTCCTTGCATCAGAAAGGTCCTGGGTTCGAATCCCGGGCAAGGCATGGATGTTTCTTTCTCTCTCGCTGTGTTCTATGTCCTNCAGTCTTGATCAGTACAGATTTAAATTTCAAGGCACATGAGTTTTTCAATTGCTCCGTAGGAGCTACTATATGAAGGCAATTTCTATCTATTTAGCAAATAATTTCTGCAAATAATAGTTTTTTTCGAGGCAAAGGAGTTGAATAACTACTTTCAAAAGATAAGCTGTTGAAAAATTTAAACTGTTCTAAAAAATACATTCGTTTTCAACGACAAAAGCATATTAAAAAATATATTCGATATTTTATAAAAAAATATTTTGCTCTATATTAAAATTTCATGGAACTATAAGTGTCATTTCTTTTTGATAGTGTGAAAAAATCAGTTTTGATAAAAAGTTGTTTACAGTTTGCAAATGCTTATTTATTTGGCATGAAATGCTTATTTGGAATGCTTATTTATTTGGCATTCTCAAAATTGTTAGTGTGATTGTCAATGCGTTTAAACATTCTCATTTTGAAGGAATTTTATCGAAAATAAGTATATGTAGGGAGATGTTCAGCAATATAAGTTTAATTATATAAAATAAAAAATAAAAATTTCACAGTGGGACTGTTTAAAAATATCATAGTTTGTATTGAAAGTATTTGAAATAACATATTTAAATTCCAGGAAAATAATATTAATGTATACAAAAAATATGGTATATATCGGGATCACACTTTCAGGAAACGACTTCAGAAACCTGAATACGATTTGTTTAATTGTTTTTACGAATGAATTGAATATTTTATTGCTCCTTTGTCTAAACTGGTTGGGGAAAGTGGCTATTTTGTAGTATGAAGAACAAAAAAAGCAAAATAAGAATTATCAGAAAACAAAAAAAGGTGCAAGAGTTATCTAAACTTAGTACTCAAGTCTTGATTTATTGTTGCTGATATATATTTTGAATGAATAAAAAAAATGCATTACAAATTTTTACAGAATGACAGTTTTGTTCGCTCTTCATCTATAGCGTCACGTTTTACCAGTATTCTTCTGAAGTTACATTAGTGCAACACTTTGTTATGATGAAAAATACGCAAATACCCTTTTAGAAATGTTTGCGCTTTAGCTAAGTGTATAATTTCCAACGTGAAAACTATTTTAATTTTGAAAAAAATATTGCATATAAATGACCTCATATCAAAATATAACTATTTATTTACCTATTTTGGTTAATAATATTGTTTATGTTTCAAACATTAGTTTTTATCTTAAAATGCTTAAGATAGCGAGTTTTAAAAGTTAATAGGTAAAACGATATTACCACCATTTTTTGCCTCGTATTTTTTAGATCACGATTTCATTTGACAATGAAGTCAAAATCACATTGGTTTACAGCTGTGTTTCCCAAAGTGTGGTACACGTACCCCCAGGGGTACGGGAACAGTTTAGCTGAGGTACGCGTTCTTATGCGAAATATCTTGCAACAAACGAAAATTTCAAAATATTTTATTTGAAATCAAAGCTAGCCATGAATATTTATGATGGCGTATTTTTCTATTGGGTATTTTTTGCGGAGTTAACAGTTAATAATTAGTGGTGTCAACAGCCAGTTGTGATTTTCAACTTTTGTGCAATCTTTTTTATCACAGTAGAAACAATATCATCCTTCTCACTGATGCAAATAAACTTTTTAACAAAACTTGTACCAAAAAAGAAAAATAAACATATTTTTTAAAATATACATTAATTTTTTATTAGTGGTACACAGAGTTACGAAAAATTTAGAAAGGGTACACGAAAGTCATAAGTTTGGGAAACACTGGTTTACAGTATTATACATAGTATAAAGAAACAAAACCTGCAAATGACACAAAAATATAAATAATATATAGAAAATGATTATCTAATTATTATAAACAATAGCCTTAATAGTTTAAAATGCTTGTTGTAAACTTACAAGCAACCTGCAAATGATATTACTAAATGTAAAGAAATATTTGTAAATATCCTAAGGAAAATCCTATATTTCAATACTTTTGACATATACTTTAACATTAATAAAACATGTTTGACAGAAAATTCTGTTTGAGTTTGTCAGAGATAAAATATTTCATATCTGAGATTGATTTTTGTTTACTTTATATTCACAACATATTTATACTTCAAATAGTAGACATGATAAATCAAACGTTCTTATCTACACCTAGTAAAGAACGTTTGACAAGTAAAATAAACATTATTTTCCATGTCATGTTTAAAATATGCATGCTTATCAGAAGTCATATCATAGGTTTTCAATTTAATTTCCACTTTTGCTAACTATTGGTAGTTATGATTTGCCGTAACCACTTTGTGCTTCGGTCATTATATATATATATATNATATATATATATATATCAGTAAAACCTTTGTTAAGCGGACATTCTTGGGGAAAAATGGTTTGGAGTTGTTCGCTTACGGGATATGTAGAAATAATTAAAATAGATATATTTTCAAATATGTAGAAATAATTAAATATTTTACAATAACTATCTACAAGGATATTTATTTGAACTTTAAGAAAGATAAAAAAGATTGATAATAAAGAAGTTTGATATAAATACATAATTCTTGATGTAGCTACAGATAAATTAATATAATTTTCCTATTAGCATACGTACTCAAGTCAGACATATGATACTGAATAAGAGCTTTCAGTCTTCAGTCGATTTCAATTATTAGGTTTACATCCCCTTACGCCTACGCATCATTTCATAGGGTTAATACCTTCTTGAAAATAAACATCCCACGATTTCCAGTTAAATTATGAGGACTTATGGAGTTGATTATTCACAACTGATCAGCTGTAAAATGTCTGAATAAGAGGTTCATTTATATGAACACATCAAAGATTATATTTCTGTTCTTTTTTTTAACCCAGCTGTGTTAAATACAGTCTTCAATTTGATAAGAAAATTAAACAAATTTTCAATGAGGAGGAAGCATTGAGAGCATTTAAGATGTCATTTTAACTTGAGGGGTCTCAAAACCTGTGTCCAGATGAAAGGATCAAAAAATGCCGCTGTCCGAATTATTTCAGGAGAGCAGTACCATTTTCTCTCCTTTCTTTACAAAGATTAGACAAGGTGACAGGAGAAAAGATTGATTCTTCAGTATTGAAACAGCTTAACAATATTTTTAGTTATGGATAAGGCAAAAAATTTGCATGTTTTAAAAATGGCGAAAAGTTCTCTTTTTTTCAAATTTAGAAAAAGTAGTGTCCAGTTTGAAGAGATAGAAAACAACGTTTCAGGGCCAAAATGACTGACTGCGTCGTGTTACGGGAGTGTCCGCTTTGCGGAGAATATACATAATGGTTTATTCATAGAAGATTCCCGGGGAATTAAAAATATGTCCGTATTGAGGGGCGTCCGTTGATGAATTATCTGATTTTCAATGGTTATTTATTAATAAATATAAATTATTTTGACAGGCAGGAGTTGAAAAATGATTAAAAATAAAAACACCGTCTAGTTTCAGCCTGTTCCTGTTTTTTGCGTATACATCTGTTTTTCTCTAACGGCTAAAATTAAGAAGGCGATGTTCAAGAATATACATAATGGTAGTGGAAGAAACTTGCCGAAGTCAAGTTTCTTCCTATATTTGATCCAGGAAATTCTTTGTCTTCTAGATTAGGTTCAAAATTACAAGGCTACGAAGTTGAACATCAATAGTCGTAAACCCCAAGAAATTGGGTCGGCTGTTCAACGACAGTAGTAATATTTTAATAATAGATAAAAAATTGAGAATTCTAGCAGTTTTATTAAAATTAGCTCACTTAAACATTATAGGGGTAAAGTTTAAATGAAACAGGAAATTTCAGAATATGATGTTGCAGTGTTTTTCCATTCTCAGTTTTTATTTTATTTTTCAATTATCTAACAAGTCCGAATTCTTTTATACATTTTCAAAAAATCCAAATACATGGAAAGATATTATTGATTTTGCTAACTGTTGTACTATTGTAAAATCTATGTTGGATTGAAGCGTACGAGTAAAAGCTTTTTTTTTTTTTGCCATACTTCAATATTGAATAATCAATAAAAATGATTATACAGGGCTTTGTAAACTTCAGATGCTTCGAGGCTCTTTTAACTGAAAACTACTTAATCAAATTGCTATACATTCTTACCGGTTATCAAACCATTCGAAAATTACAAATTTTTCATTTTGTAAAAATATGAGCAATGTTGTAGAGCTCTTTGACGCAGATGGGACAATGTCCCCTTCACATATTTTTTATGAAGTCCGAATAATAAATAAAAATACATTTTGGCATATTTTAGTAAAAAAATATTAATAAAAAAAAAGTCTAATAGTTACTAAAATATTTGTTAGGTTATCGAAATTATATTTGTCCTAAAATCTATAATCCAAATACAAAAATAGTTTGGAACTTTTTTTCTCATTTATATTCAAAAAATTAACAATAATGATAAATAACTGTTCAATAGTAAGTAGAGTGGACAAATTTCAATAAGAAATAACTGTTTCTCTTAGATAGTGCAAATATGTGGAAATTTGAAAAATTATTGTTTGGAAGTGAGCCGCGTTTGGAAGACTTTTCTTTTAGCTCAAAAATACTTTTGTTTCATGTTGTATTTTATAACCATACATAGTTAAAATGCTGAATAAACTATTTTGACATAATTATATCATATTTTGACCTAAAATAAAACAAAATAATGAAAAAATATGGAAAATATGTTTAATGAAATTTTTGCGTCAAATGGATAATTTATGCATAATGAAATATTATGACTCTAAAATAATTTTTACCCCATCAAGGTCTTTTACAAAATGATTTAAAATTTTACAGTCATTCCAATTTTACAGTTCTTTAATTTCTTTTAAAAACACAAAATTCGCATTAACTAAGAAAGAGAACTTATCTGAACTGTCACGACACCATTTTTTCTCCGCCAAAATTACCGAAAGATTTAAATCACATCAGAGGAGAGATAAGGAGAAATTGAGAAATAATAATAAACAAAAAAAATTAAAAAGAAAAACATACGTCAGCTCTACCTACTATTACAGCTGTATGCTTTCAACTCTTCTTTGTTTCCCCAGGTAATCAAACAGGTTTTGATTATTCTGTCACTTCCACCACAATATTGATTAGTTATATACAGAATTATTCGTCAGTTTTTTTTACTATTTTATATTTTATTAGCTACCCTTAATGCTCATAGTTTTTGATTTCCTTCGTAACACCTAGCCGAGAGTTTTGCTCATTGTCTGAATAGAAAATTTTCCAGTTTCCTCTGAATTTTGCACTACATTTTTGTTTTGCAGGACCAAACTATTGCTTGAAAGAAAAGACAGTACTAACGAAATTGTATCACTAAATTTTACAGTTTTTGGAAACCTCTGGGAGACAAATTAAATAATTATGCTCACTTTACCATTACTGATGCATATGCGTTATTTGCTAGTTCCGGAAGAAACTAAAACTTTTCAAACGCATTTTAATAGTTAAAAATTAGTGAGTAAAAAAATAATTCTCTTACCCCAGGTATAAATTTTGTAAATACGAACTGCGAAGTTTGTTAAACGAATCACACTTAGTAATTTAATTGCGCAAATATGAATTTAGATGTGATTCATAAATCATTCTTATTAATAATGATAAATGATATGTAATTAATTTGTTTTAATATGAATTATGGTAAGTTATTTTTCAAGTTATAATGAATTATGCTATCCGATCTCTAAACAGCATTGTGTCATTCGCAATCACAATCGAATCACATTGTGTAATTATTAAATGCGTAAATAGCAATTATACAAATTACGAAGAGTGATTTACAAATTGCTTTTACACAAATTGAGATGTTTAATTCCCAAACGGTGTTTGGGTAAATACAAATCATGATGATAAATACATAAATATCATCTTAACCAATCGCGATATGCAATTTGCAATTCACGAAGAATTAACGAAAGAAAAATTCAAAAATGCGAATCTCCTTAAGTACGAAGAAAAATATTTAAAGAGTTAAAAATCACGGTCATTTGAAAAGCATACGTCCTTGCGGTGACCATTATGAATGTAAAGCTTTCGAACTCACCCTGGAATGGGAAATGCACTCTTTTGAATGCTGATTAGACTCCTGAGGTCATGTTGGCAGTCAGCAAACCTCTCTCTTATATACTCACCCCCATTGCATTGAATAAAATATACCACAGAAAACAGCTAGTTTATTTAAGCATATGCAATCTATATAATGTGATATGCAGTAAGAGCTATGCTACAGACATATGCAATACTATAAACTATTAGAGCTATGCAATGTTATAGACTATAAGAGCTGTGCTATGGAGTATGTTAAAGAGCTGTTAATAATTTTTCTTCTTTTTTCCATTCTTTATTTTCAACCAAGCATGGTAAAAGTAGAAACAGAGCACACCACAGTCATGTTAAGTGTTCGAGGCACGCTTTTTAAAACAACGTTTCTCTATACCGTTTTTAAGATTTATTCTTACACAATTTTATTTTAGCTTTTTTATAAAATTAAAAACTTAATACTTAATAGTGCTTCCTCTCTAAATACTAATTTAGTTGATGCCGTGATTTTTTAGAGCATCAAAATAAGTACAAATAAGAGTTATGGATTCAAAAGCAGTAGTTATTGATCAAAGAGATAATTAGATTAGTATCGCTCAGTTATTGTTTTTTTCATACCTTTTTTATTTTATGTTTTATTTTAAAGATTAAATGTAGTTTTTAGAGTAAAGAAACATTTAAAGTCAGTAAATTGATTTAATGACTTTAAAGACGAAAAAAAAATGGTTTATAAAAAAGATCTTTGAGAAAAAGCAACTTTTAATTTTTTACATAAATGTTTTTTAATGTAATTTAACTGCTCAAGGTAATAAATCATTTCTTGAAAATAAGACAAAAGTTTTTTTGTTAGTATAAAATTTATATTCCTAATAATTTGAGACTTTGGTTTAAATCTCTGCTTTTTTTAAAAAAATAAAGGAAGTATGCAACGCGTATCAAAATATTAAAAAAATAATATTCATAAATTTCTGCATTTTTTATTAGCTTCGAGTAAAAAAGAGATTTTTTCCTCCATAAGTAAACACTGAATAAATATACTTACTATAAAATAAATTTTAATGGTCTGATGAGAATCATTATTTTTATTAACTCTTATTTTTTATCTTTATTTGAAGCAATCAATTTAGATTTACTTTTTAGTCTACCGATTTCAATATTTAAAAAAACCTAGTTCAGAGAAAAATGTTTTTTTAAGATTGAAATTAATGCACTCGAATAACTTTTGTAAATAGATTAACATGCATGTAAGACTATGTTAAAATATAAAATGGTTTTAAAAATCTTAAAATGTGCGTGGGATTCCTTATCTGTCCATATAAATAACACTTCCTTCATTTAAAAAATCAAAGACAATACCAATCAAGTACTCTGGTAATTTCAGTTTTTTCAGCTCAGTTTTAATAGGTAAAAATTCATAACCATTGTTGAACTGCAGACCCAATTTTGGGTTTACGACTACTAATGTTCAACTTCGTAATGTTGCCTTCGAATTTCGAACTCAATCCGGAAGACAAGCGAACTCCTCGATCAAGAGTTGGGAGAAATTTGCCTTCGTGGAGGACATTTTTTGGTGGAATGAACCCGTATTTGCATTGCATGGAGAAAAGAACCACAAAACCTCCCATGGTTAGCCTGACGGAAAGAGGACTCTAACCCAGGGCACGAAAAACCGCCCGTCCTCGGCGGTCAAAAATTCCTCGCGGACATCAAATTTCTCGAATCCAGCGTCCGCGCGGACGGCCATTTTCCCGTTAATGTTCGTGATACATTTTCAATTTTTGTTATCTTACAAGAGTCTAGCACCTCACTTCTAAAATGACCCTCTAATCTCGAAATACAGCAGCATGCTGCGCATGGTGGAATCGATGTTTTCTCTGTCTGGGAGTACTGCAGCTTTTAAAAGGCTTTTCAGCAATGAACTGACAAAAAAAAAAACAAAAAAAAACACATTACTTACTGGTCTTAAACAAGAAGCGTTAAACGCATTTATGAACATCTACCTAAATGGAAAACCTCTTTCAGATTTCTGTGCAGAAACCTCTGTAAATCATTGACTTGATTGTGGAACTGGCAAACGTCATATTTGATTTATTTAAAAAATGCAGTACCATCGGATAAATTGAGATAATAATTGACAGATAACTTAACCTTTGTTATTTAAATTATTTCATCAAAGAAATAAATTATTTCATAATCGATATACTAGGTTGTACTATTAGTAACCTAGTATTTTTTTTATTACTGCATAATGTAATCCTAGTAACTACTAATTCATTGTGCAATTTATATAAATGTTTGTAATAAATAAGAGAAAATTATATTTTTATTTATTTGGAAGCGACGGGTTAGTTTCAAAGGAGGACGGGTACATTGTTGGACAAGCCGTCCTCGGGGACGGGTAAAATTTCTGAGTTTTTTCGAGCCCTGCTCTAACCCATGATATGTCTACCTCTGAGGATATTTTAAGTCAGAACTGTGGTAGATGCATGTCGGATGCGAAATTCGTATCGTCCGACCATCGCTGGGATTCGAACCTGGTTCACCTCATTGGAAGGTGAACTCTCTATCCCCTGAGCCATTGGAGGGTGAATTAAACTCATAGGTACTAATTTTATTTTATATTATTTTATTTTAATACCATCGTTGAGTTGCCGGCCCAATTCAGGATTTACGACTACTGATGTTCAGCTCCGCTGCCTTGCAATTTAAAACCCAATCCAGAAGATAAGGGAACTCCTGGATCAAGCATTGGGAGAAATTTGCCTTCGTGGAGGACTTTTTTTGATTTGTAAAAATCCGCATTTGCGTTACATGAAGAGTACAATCACAAAAAGCTCCCAAGGTTAGCCTGACGGCAAAGGGACTATAACCCATGATCCGTCGACCACTGAAGATATTTTACGTCAGTATTGTGATCGGTGTAAGTCGGATACGACGTTCGCACCCACCAGCCTTCGTTGGGTTCGATCCCGGTTCAAATCGATGAAAGGCGAATGCTCTGAGCCATCACCTGAGCCATTGGCTTCATAGTCACCAATTTGTCTTATTGAAGACTTTCTTATTAACCAGAGCCACTCTGATTGTATATGTTTCCCAAATAGTGGATACACGGATTGATGAACCCGCTATCGCGACAATCTTTCATGAGAAAACCGAACACAGGGCACGGGCGCTCGGCTGATCAGATAAGCTCGGCAGCCACTCGTAGCATTTATTTAAAAATACAATTAGAAGTACAGAAAAGTACAAAAATAAAATAAGAACAATACCCACAAATCAATTAGAAGTCAAAACAATCTAGCAAAATCGAAATAAAGGTCATATTGAAGAGAATAGCGTCGGATACGACGCTCGCACCCACCAGCCATCGTTGGGTTCGATCCCGGTTCAAATCGATGAAAGGCGAATGCTCTGAGCCATCACCTGAGCCATTGGCTTCATAGTCACCAATTTGTCTTATTGAAGACTTTCTTATTAACCAGAGCCACTCTGATTGTATATGTTTCCCAAATAGTGGATACACGGATTGATGAACCCGCTATCGCGACAATCTTTCATGAGAAAACCGAACACAGGGCACGGGCGCTCGGCTGATCAGATAAGCTCGGCAGCCACTCGTAGCATTTATTTAAAAATACAATTAGAAGTAC
>NC_092208.1:26140214-26161845 GCF_043381705.1 Parasteatoda tepidariorum | reverse complement strand
GACAGTAGTTGAAAACCTCTTTCAGATTTCTGTGCAGAAACCTCTGTAAATCATTGGCTTGATTGTGGAACTGGCAAACGTCATATTTGATTTATTTAAAAAATGCAGTACCATCGAATAAATTGACATAATAATTGACTGATAACTTAACCTTTGTTATTTAAATTATTTCATCAAGGAAATAAATTATTTCATAATAGATATACTAGGTTGTACTATTAGTAACCTAGTATTTTTTTATTACTGTATAATGTAATCCTAGTAACTACTAATTCATTGTGCAATTTATATAAATGTTTGTAATAAATAAGAGAAAATTATATTTTTATTTATTTGGAAGCGACGGGTTAGTTTCAAAGGAGGACGGGTACATTGTTGGACAAGCCGTTCTCGTGGGCGGGTAAAATTTCTGAGTTTTTTCGAGCCCTGCTCTAACCCATGATATGTCTACCTCTGAGGATATTTTAAGTCAGAACTGTGGTAGATGCATGTCGGATGCGAAATTCGTATCGACCGACCATCGCTTGGATTCGAACCCGGTTCACCTCATTGGAAGGTGAACTCTCTATCGCCTGAGCCATTGGAAGGTGAATTAAACTCATAGGTACTAATTTTATTTTATATTATTTTACTTTAATACCATCGTTGAGCTGCCGACCCAATTCAGGATTTACGACTACTGATGTTCAGCTCCTTTGCCTTGTAATTTAGAACCCAATCCAGAAGACAAGGGAACTCCTGGATCAAGCATTGGGAGAAATTTGCCTTCGTGGAGGACTTTTTTGATGGAACAAATCCGCATTTGCGTTACATGAAGAGTACAACCACAAAAAGCTCCCAAGGTTAGCCTGATGGCAAGGGGACTATAACCCATGATCCGTCGACCACTGAAGATATTTTACGTAAGCATTGTGGTCGGTGTAAGTCGGATACGACGCTCGCACCCACCAGCCATCGCTGGGTTCGAACCCGGTTCAAATCGATGGAAGGCGAACGCTCTGAGTCATCACCTGAGCCATTGGCTTCATAGTTACCAATTTGTCTTATTGAAGACTTTCTTATTAACCGGAGCCACTCTGATTGTATATGTTTTCCAAATAGTGGATACACGGATTGATGAACCAGCTATCGCGACAATCTTTCATGAGAATACCGAACATACGGCACGGGCTCTCAGCTGATCAGATCAGCTCGGCAGATTTATTTAAAAATACAATTAGAAGTACAGAAAAGTACAAAAATAAAGTAAGAACAATTTCCACAAATCAATTAGAAGTCCTAATCGAATAGTAGAAACAGCGAAATCTTTACTATTAAAAAACGAGAGATATTTTAACAAGTTAAGTAAATACCTAAAAGTATATCAAAATCGAAAATCAAATCTAAGAATATAAAAGTTAATAAAACATAAGAAAATAAGATCAGGCAGTAGTGAAGCTAAAATTAAGAATTAGGAAAAGAGCCAACATTACGGTTAAAAACTATACAAAAGACTGATTTAAAATCAGTAAATCAATAAATTTCGTAAAAGCAAATAAAAAGCAAGTATTTAAAAGATTAAAAACGGCAAAGTTAAAATTAGGGTAATAAAAGTTCAAAGTTGAAACTCCAATTAAAGTCATTCAAAATCTGTACATAGCAGTAAATAAAAATTATTCTATTTAGAATCTTTTCAGGACGAATTTATTTTTACACTACATAAACAGTATTAAGTACAGAAATTGAAATAATTAGAAGCTGTATCAACGATACGCTTTCAAAAAGCTAAATTTCTAGAAATAAGTGTAGTGAATTCATAGTTAGTGCACACATATAATTTGGTGGTGGACACACATCGTTAGTGATCTATGTGTGATTAAGTTTCTATGTGACCAAATTCTGTTAGGTTTTAGACTAGGCCTGCTAGGTCTTTAACTTAGCATCATAAAAGTCAAGCTCAATTTCCGACTGTAAAAATAAAACATGCTTGCAAAAATTAAGTGGAATTAATTTAATTCCACTTAATTATCCCACTTATCAATTAAATCCCACTTATTAATTTAATAACACGCACGCACGCACGCACGCACGCACGCACGCACGCACGCACGCACACGCACACACACACACATATATATATAACGTTTAATGTTAACATTTATCTTAATATTATAATACTAGGCCGTGGGACATCAATGTCTCAGAGCCTAGCTGCAAGAGTGAGACAAATTTTAAAAAGAAAAGAAAAAAAAAGAAAAATTATTTGTAATATTTAAAAATAAATGTGATGCAAAAAGAAAAGGTTTTTTAATAAAAAAAATCGAAAGCAGTTTTGAAAAAGTAACATATTTTTATGATACGTACAATAATATTCATTTTGTTTGAGAATCATCACAGAAAGAAAACCTAAAAGAAAATATTTCAAGTAGTTTGAGGTTGTTTAATAAACATTTAAATGAAAGAAAGCTAATATTAAAAAAAAAGTATGTCTTTGAAAATTTTAAAACATTGAAGAATTATTAGAAAAATATTTTATATGGTTTTGAGTGCAGCAAATATAAATTCAATTTATCTCTATTCCCTTTACGTGTTTAAACAAAATAGGTTTCACTCTCTTATTCATTAGATTGTATGGTAACTGCTTTCTTTGAATAAAACTCTGGGAAGCTTCTATTTAACTTTCTTTTCAAAAAGTTCTACAAATACGCGTTAAAATCTTTCTTTTGAAGATATTATTAAAAAAATCGCGTAATAAAAACAGTTTTTCCTTTGAATCGTTTTGTATTCAAGCGAACTTTGCCATATGCAGGGAGAAAGTATTTGTGAAATACTTTAAAATAATTGTTTACCTCTAAGAAGTTCTAGAGCCTACGCTTGTTGTTTTTTCAAGGAATGCAAAATATAGAAAACCATTTTTAATGATGTAGAGGATGTTATGATAGCATGATGAACATAAGCTTCTATATCAAGTGGATTGAAGCTTGAAATTTACGGAAAGACTTCTTTCTCCCTTTACGCATTTTATATATCCTTAAAAAAGTTTAATTTTTCTTTGAAGATAAAATGTTCACCCCCCCCCTCCCGAGGAAATGGAATTACTCACCCACTATCTTGTGTATGGTGATGAATGTCTACATCATTTTTATTTGTGAGCCATTTTTTTATTTTTAGGAAGAAAAGATTAGATTTATTTGAAAGAAAAAGTTAACAATATGTAATTAAGCTATTAAAATGATATTAATATTTGTATAATTTGTTAAATTTTTTTTATTGAAATAATATTTTGAGGAACTTTTTTTACAAATTTCGATGATTTTTTACAGGGAAATAACTATTTTTACCGCCCCATTTTTTAATCGTGATATTAAATATCTTATTTAACTCTTTCAAACTTGGAGGGACATTAAGTCCCACAAGATGATCAAAGTAGACTTATGCACGTAATAAATCCTATTTATCATTGGCATTGTATTTTTGAAGAAAATATCTATGTTTCATTCCATAAGGAAATAGTACTTAAAAAGAGCTAAGAAAAAATTGGGGCCAAGTATTACTTATATCGTTTTACGTTTGTTTTGAATCACAATATGCATGATTTCAAAAGTTCATCTTTTTATTATCATCTGCTACCATTGGATACTGGTTGGATTTCGAAGGTTTATTTTTTTATTATCGTCTGTTACCGTTGGTTACTGTTTGGATTTTGAAAGTTTGTAATTCGATTATCATCTGTTAAAATTGAAAACTGGTTGAATTTCTAAAGTTTATAATTTTGTTATAATTTGTTACAATTGGATATTTGCTGGATTTTAAAGGTTTATAATTTAATTATCATCTCTTACTTTTGGATAATGGTTAAATTTTGAAATTTTATCATTTTATTATCATCTGTTACCATTGAATACATGTTAGATTTGAAATTTATCATTTTATTATAGTCTGTTATTCGTGAATACTGGTGGTACAACATATGTCACACTTAAAAAGATTAATGGGACATCTATGTCCCATAGCATAACTGCAAGAAATGAGCCCTGATTTCAAAAAAAAACTTATTTGTAATATTATGAAAAAGAACATTGTGAAACCTAAAGAAATACTTTTCTATAAAAAGTTGGAAATCAGTTTTGAAAAGGTAAAATACTCACAGAATGCTTGCAACGATATAAACTTTTTTTTCGTTGGAGAATTATCGCAGAAATAAAATCTAAAAACAATATTTTAGTCATGGGGTTTTTAATAAGAATCCAAATGGAAGAATGCTTATTATTATTATTTTAAAAAAAGGAAATTTTGAAATATTGAGGAATTATTAAAAAAGAAAACTACTAAAGGTTTTGAGTATATATCGTTGTAATTTATCTGTTATTATATAGCGTTGTAATCTATCTATAATTACTTTGTAATCTGTAATACTTTGCGTTTTTGCAACTAAATTTTATTCTTGTATTCATAAGGGTGTATGGCAATAGTTTTCTTTGAATAAAACTTTGGGAAGCTTCAATTTAACTTTCTTTTTAAAACATCCTCCAAGTATGTGTTAAAATTTCTCTTTCGAAAATTTATTTCTTAAAAAACTGTGTATGAAAAGCAGTTTCTTTAAGAATCGTTTTGCATTCAAACCAATTTTTTCGAGGGATATGAGAGGTGTATTTACGAATTGCTTTAAAAGAAATGCTTATCTCTCCAAAAAGTTCTGAAGCCGATGTTTGTTTTAAAGAATACACAATTTGCCAAACCATTTTAATGACGTAGAAGATGGTAAGATAAGATAATGAACTTAAGCTTAAAATAATTTTTTTTTAAAATTCAGAAAGTGGATTAAAAGCCTGAAATTTACAGAAGGATTTCATTCAATCTTTATGTTTTATTTAAAAAAAGTTTTAGTTTCTCTTTGAAGATGGAATGTTTTCTATCCTATCCCCCCAAAAATAAATTACTTACCCACTCCGTGGGGCGAGATGGCGAATAAATAAAACTATTAATCAAAATAAAAAGGTTTATTTTCAGAAATGCAGCAAAATAATTTCACTGAGATACTTAGTGAAAAAACACAGATAGCATTCTAAATATAAGAACAGATTACTTTTAACGAATGAAAAGCTTAAAGACTAAGACAAATACAGAAATTGAAGTTCATACATAAAATTCGCTTTTCCAGGGTCTGTCTTACGCTTCTTTATCATCCCAGCTTGAACAGTGGCATTTGTCCAAGATTTGAACCTGAATCACTGTTACTAAGATACTAAAATTTTTTATTTTATTATTTATTTATATAAGTTATTTAGTTATAAATTATTTAGTTATTATAAAAAGTTATTTAGTTATTAGTTTAGCTAAAAGTTATTTACTTTTATAAAGAAATTCCCGTCATCTTACACCACATCGTTTGTTTGATTTAAACGTGCTAATTGGAATCTAAATTTAACGTAAATAATTTAATCATGCATGATTTTTAAGCTTTACTTTTATACATAAAACTTGCTTTTCCAAGGTCTGTCTTTCGCCATTTCAACATGAACATTAACCATTTGCAGAAGATTTGCACCTGAAACTCTGATACTAAGATAATAATGGTTCTTTACAGACCATACGAAGTTCTTACAGACCATACGAAGTTCTAGCCATCTTACACCAAACTCTCATTCCCGATATTTAACGTATTTATCAGTATTTAAATTTATACTAAATTAGCTAAACAACCATAATTTCAAACATAAAATTTGCTTTCTCCGGGTCTGTCTATGTCTTTATTATATTCTCAAATTGAGCTAGAGTCCAGAACTTGAATCTGAAATGCTAATATTAAGATATTAATGGTAATTTACACACCGCATAAACTCCTCGTCATCTTACACCATATCACCATTTTTAATTTAAACGTGTTTTTCAGTATCCTGATTTATTGTAAATTTACTATAACACACATGACTTTTAACGTTACGAGTTGTTTTTCAAAAATATTTTTATGAAGAAACAAAATGCATCAAAGTCGGGTGATTCCTTGCTCTGTGAAGTCCAAATATTGCAAACACAGATTAAAGAAGCACATTTGAGTTACCACTATTCTTAAAATAATCTCAACTTTCACTTCTTATAGTGGACTTCAAAATCCACTGCTAAAATCTTAAGAATTATCAGTACTAGTGCCCTTAAGTAGGATGGAGTTGCTGAAATATATAGTTCGTAATCTTTACATCTTCGTCAAGTTAACCTGTTTTCTCATAGTTATTTTTCAAGAATCTGTTATAAGTCTTGAGGCATTGGCGAAGCATAAAGTGATACTGTTGTTAAAGTTTTGCTAGGAATGGTGATATAATTAAATTGAATTTGGAGGATTAAGAGACGTTTCAAATAAACTAGGAAGTCCTGGCCATACTCTCTGTGCTCGCCAACACTCAGAACTACTTTCTCAGTTTTTTTTTGTATCATTTCAGGTGTCTAGCTCTCTTTCGTTGTTCATTGAATTTTATTTTAGTCTAAATATGTATGACTATTGGTATTCCTCTTGAAATGATTTCTTTAAAATATTTAACAAATTAATCTTTCGTAATATTTAATTTTTTGGGCATTTAATTCAATTTGCATACTACGATTTCGGATGCATGCATTTTAATACTACATGGAAATTATATTTGTAACAAATTGTTCTTAGAATATCGATTTTACGCAATTCTGAATTTCAGATTTTAGTGATACGCAGTTTTAAAGTTTTTTTTTACTCGATCACAAACTGTTAACATCATATAAATTAAAGAAAAAGGAACAGACAAAGAAAAAAAAGCCGAGTTTTGTTACTATGCATATTGTTTCACTTTTATAAGCTGGTAGAAACGAATGTATATTTCAGGTTTTAAACAGAAATTTAGGTTAAATGAATGAGCAATGCCACTTAGCGTATGTAGCACTCCGTTCTGCTCTCTCATTATAACAATTTTTTCTGTTCCTGCATAAATTATTAAGTGTCATTAAAGCTAAATTAGCACTTAATTATTTTTAACCAGCTAAAATTAACGAACTTCAATTTTTATCAAGGAATGTCTCTCATTTTGGTCTATTTAATCTTGTCTAACCAATAGGGAGAAGGGAGGTATGAAAACACCAAAATCAGTTTTAATGCCTGGGGAAACTGAATATTCTTTCTAATTATCGCCTTTCAACATTCGTTTCCTCCTGCAGTTAAACAGGTTTTAATGTCTTCAGTACTGACTTCTAAGTGATGTGATTGCTCTCGACAGAAATTTTTTGTTTTTTATTTTATTCGTCCCATAAATATCAGTTCAGTTTTAGCCCTTTAATATGCATACGTAATTTAATTCGGATTTTTGAAAGAAGTTAATGGCAATGATAAGGAAGTACCCTAAAGTCTTTGTAAAAATAACAAGCATCTCAAAGTTACCCCTTCTCAAATTTCCTACCAACTATGTTGGTATCCAAATAAAATTGACTTTTCCCACACCAGTATTTTCCCACTTTTTACTGATACGTAATTCCATGAGAAAAAAAACATACTTTTTCCGTTACTATGGTAACGGAAAGAAGAAAAGTGTGGAGAGAAGAAAAATCGCATAACCTTGAGATGCTAATTCTCTTTACAAAGTGTATAGATTGCATTAACCATTTGCTAGTAATGAGATTGTTATCTTAAATCTGTGACAGAAGTTATTGAAAATATTTTCTTAATATTTAAAATAAAAAAGGAAGAATTTCACTACAAAATATTATTCTTTAAATTCCGAGTGCTCTTATTTTTGTAATTATAAGCAATGAAAACCATTGCTTGAGCTGCCGTTTTTTATAGTTTCGTTCTTTGATTTTTGAAATTCTTGAGATACCTCTCAGAAAGCAGAATAGTCGATATTTACTTAAAATAGAACTTTTTAGAAGCATTTTCAAAGTATGCTGAAAGGGGCTTTTTTCAATTCTATTGCTTAAGAAATTGTGGAAATAAAGTAGTTTTTTGTTTGAATTTCGTTTTACTCAAACGAATTTATTCAATTGCACAAAGAAGCTTATTTGTATGATCTTTCCAAAAGACACACTTATTTGCTTTTTACGAAAAGTTCGAAATCCGTTGTTTGTTTTGAAGAAAATTTACTTTAGTGTCTATAAATGTTTTTTTTTTTGAACAAGACTTTGAAAGTGAAAAATCATGTTTTTCAGAATAAACTTTAATTTATTAGTTTGTTTCGAATCTACATGTATGGGGAAAATTTTAATTCATTACACATAAAATTCTATTAATAATCCAAGTTTTTTAAGGATATTTTTTTGATTATTGTACGCAAATGTAATTTTTGGAGTTTTATGTTTTCTATTTTTTAAATATTCTGTTAATGTTGAAATATGCATTTCATTTTTTTAGTAAATTGAAGCAATATCAATCATTTTTTAGTAAAGTGAAGAATAGTTTAAAATTTTACCTCAATGCCCGCACCATTTTTCTTCCGACTTTAAGCAACGTAAAGTATTGTATTAAGTAATCGCATTGCTACAGTTCAAGGGTTGTAGCGAATATATATATATATATATGTAATGTTAAAACAATTATATATTAAATATAATCCAGAAATAGAGCATTTATCTAACGCGCAAACGTTTAAAAACCTTTCCCACAAGAAAGTAATAATATTGATCTAATTATCTCAAAAAATGTGATGATGTGGCTTTAGCAGCTTGGGAAATTGATCAGTCCCACGCTACTGAGACCTATTAACATTTAAATATATTGTCCAGAAAGATATAAAAACCCTCTTTCCAAGGTCAAATGTGCTATTCTATACCTATCCACCAGAATGTAAGGTTGTCATTCTGGGGCTCTGGCCCTTACTTTAATAAAATTATATTATGATTCCTGTATTTTCCTGTATCTTTTTCAAGAAGCACCGGCCACACTACGAACTTACAATGTTTAGGCTTTCAAAGCGTAACATATATATATATATGTAATACAAAAATTAAATACTTTTGTATTAATAAAAGCATTAAAACTTCATTCGTTTTCATAACATATCTTTGGTAAAGGATAAGGGTAGAAATTCTATTTTGGGACTTCAAGATTAAAAACATGCCAATGAATAATAATTAGATTTATATTTCAAAAGAGAAGTTATTTTAAGATCTTTCACTTCCATATAAGGAAAGATTAAACGATTTTCTATGAGTAATAAATAAATTTGATGAGGCGTAAGAATACAAAAACGGCAATATGGCTGGCCTTTTTGCACTTTTTAATTATCGTATAAAACAGAGGAGCAATGATTTTTGCATGCTTCTTGGTGTATAATGTTTACCAACTAAACTCCGTCAGATCTGACTGAAAATCTATCTCTCCCTCTCCGTCTGGAGAGGGGTGAAACTGCTATTTCACCATCGTTTAGTAAAATAAAAGATTATGCCGAAACTGGACTCCTTAATCATGCTGTTTTGACTCTTAATACTACAAAATATCGGTGTGGAACCACCGTTATTTCATATATATATATNATATATATATATATTCATTAAATGCTAATAATTTCTCAGAACTCAACCTTATTAATTTTGTATTTTATTTTACAACCGACGTTGAGCAGTCGACCCGATTATCGGTTTACGACAACCAATTTTCAACACCGTAGCCTTGGAAACCTCCCATGGTTAGCCTTACTGCAACCTCTGACAAGTCTGATGGCAAGGGGACTCTAACCCCTGATCCGTGATGCCACGATGACATTTTACGTCAGTATTGTGGTTGTTGTGATGCGGTTGCAGAATTCAAATCGATCATCTACCGCTGGGATCGAACTCGGGTCATTTCATTAGGAGGTGAGCGCTCTATCCTCTGAGCCACCACGGCTCAGGGGATAGAGCGCTCGCCTCCCGATAAAAAATAAAAATACAAAATATGAAAATTTCAATTTTGTATTTTTATTCTTTTGCTCATCAGACATGGTACTTAGAAAAGTAATGTTTTTGATATATTGATTAACGATGAATAGAAGATCAAAACTAGTTTAATAGGACTAAAAATTTTGGAATTAAAACAGGTTTAGTACAAATACTTTCATCGAAGTTCAACAATCACATTATAACTTTTCACATACCTGATGTTTTAATTTAAATAAATAAAGTAGGTATTTTTAGGATAAATTAAATGTGACGAAAAGAAAGTAGAAAGAACTTACTTTTTCGAAGCTATAAAGGTTTGTAAAGAGTATTACTTTTTCATTCGACGTATTTCGTACGATTTATATTTGATTAGATGGAACTAATGCATTAGAATTAGGTAGGGGATTTATTTATTCTCTAAAATAAATAGAAAAAGACTTTGGAAATTTTCGCTTTTTCTTTCAAATTATATTTTTGTAATATAGAATTTGAAAAATATTACTCTACTATTGCACCAGTATATGTCATAAATGAAAGAGTTTAATAACTATAAGTGTTTTTATATTTGAATAAACATTTAGTATAAAATTGATTCTAAAGAAAGAGGAAAGAAAATCAGCGAATTCATATCTTATTTTCTTAAGTGGTTTTTAAAAAGATAAAATCTATCGAAAGTATTTGAAACGCATAAATCGACTTTTTATTTACGAATCACGTATCGAATTTCGTTTTCTTTCTGTAAACTTTGATAAAATTATTATTCTTTAATGGAATACCATGGAAAAATTCTAATAAAAATATTTTTATCGATTTATTTTTTTATAATGATAAATATACAAGTACATCAAAAGATTAAAATGCGTGGTTTTTCATAAATATTTAACCACTAAAACACACTTCATTGAATGCAAACGATTATTGAAATAAAATATTTGGAAGATCATTATTGCTATTGAACAAAGAAAAATATTATTTTAACATTTTGTTTTTAGTTTGACCATTTTAAAATAAAAAGGCAAAGGTGTACAGTGAGAAATTTTAGAAGTTTATATTTATTTCGTTTCGTTTTACTACGCAAACGCATTTTTATGTTTACCACGTAGCATTACTTAAATATCTATAGGCCGAACTTTAATTTTAAGAATTATTGCTTTCTTTCAATCTTATCATAGTTTTTAATCAAGCGTAAAAAATAAATTATACTATTTTCAAAAGTATATAAAATTTGAATGAATTAATGTTTTAAAATTTCGGCTGTAGAAGTTAAAAAGTGAACCTTTTTGCAGCAATTTAACTACTGGCTAAGTCAGTTTAAATGAAAGCAATTCTGACATATTATTACACTCATTTTTTCGTTGTGGGCACGTGCGCTGCGTGTCGAAGCTTGATTAGTGGCGATATTATTAAAACTGTATGAAGCGTTTCTGAATAAAGTCATTTTTACTTACCACAGGTTAGATAAAGAAGATTAGGTTAGAAATATACCATGCCTCAGATCACGTCATGCGCACACCACTTTTTTTTTTGCGAATTACGGAGTTTGCAAATGATATGGCAGAGATTTTAAGGTCTTCAAGAGATGTGTCTTATAGAATTGTAAAAGGGTAAACGTTTTCAAAGAGGGATTCCCAAATGCAGAAGGCATGAACCGAAAACATCATGATCCCAAATTAATAACAAAAACGAAACCACCTTCGAATATCTGGTTAGGATAATAGGACATAAACCATGAAGAAAAAGATGGTCTTATAAAACTTAGAGTTGTTTCTAAAAATCGGCTTTAAAGTATTCGAGATAAGACGAAATACACAATAAATGAAACTAACTTATAGCACCTCAAAATTTCGACCAGGTAAGAGTATTGGACCATTTTGATCAGTCTGCGTTGCGATCGGTCTTCGTTAAACTGTTCTACCCTAAAGTGCTCGACTTCGCTCGCCAGGTCGTCGGGCTACCGAAGCAGTGGAGCCTTCCCCTCTGTAGAGGTTCAAAATTGAGATGGCATGTATTCGGTACATCCTCATGTATGTTTCCCTGACAATCGCCAACAGCCCATTGTGCAGCTCTAGTTCGACATAAATAAAGTTCCTACCTGCCTACAAAACATTTCTACTACTAGTAAAAAATACTTCATACTACAAATAGCATTAACTATTGTCTAAAAATTATCACTATAATCAGCATCAAATAACATCATAAAATGTGTACACGGCATTTACATAAAATAAAATAAATGTGTTTAACTTCACGCTAAATATAATTGAAAAAAAATGGACCATAATTAGATAGTAATTTTTATTGATATTAAGAAGAATGGATACTAATAAAAATTATACATAAATCATTAAAAAGTATATTAAATAAATATATTTAAAAAACTATTGTATACTTTATTTAGAAAAAAGAATTTTTCTCACTCTGAAATGCATATTTATTATAAAAAACTGAAATTAAAATTACTAACACTTGGTTCAAAAAAAAAAAAAAAACCCTAAATATACTATTAAAATAGCGTATCCAAACTTCATTCTATAAACACTATATATGGCTCCAAAATGTCGAAGTAATATCGCCAAATTGTCCCTTTCTTGATCTTTGATTTCAAAGATTTCTTAAACAATAGTTAATAATTCAGATAAATGTATGTTTACGATAGTTTGAGAAATTTAAAGTTAAGATATTCAACAAAAATTTTACCATCTTGTTCATTCTACAGTGAACTAAATATTATATTTAAGACCTGTGCATCTATGAAAATAAATTCAAATAAAGAGTAAGTCACCTACATTTTGCAACAAATTTCATTTACTAAAACTATGAAGTTTCTTGTTGCAAAAAGTTTGTTTGCCAAAGTTTGATTTGTCAAAATATTAATTTCTAACAGCAAATTATTTCCAGCCCACGTTATTTGTGAAAGGGCGATTTTCCAAAATAACCTATAGTGTTAAATTTTTATTTGGACCAATCAAAAGTAGTTTCTCTCTCGACATCTCTCTAGCTGCTAACCGTCCACTACTTGGATAGTTAAAAATTTAACTATTTGGATAGTTAAAATTTTTATTCGTCGTAAAGATTTGAAAAATGAGGAAAATAAAAAATTAGAATGCTTCTACCAAATTCAATGCTTTTTCTTTCATTCATAAACTATTTTCGCCAATGTTGGCTCCAGGTGATCAGCAAGATGAATGCATTTTTTTTTTTTTTACAATCGAGTGGAAAAGGAGAAAGTTTAAATTTGTCTCTGTTATAAAACGATATGCATGTTTGTAGTTGTGTAATAAAGATGACTATGTTTTTATAAGATGGTTTATATAAATCTGCCAATTGTAATATATAATTCTACAATATATGATTTCTATGAGCTTTCGCTTTATTAAGCTTTGTGTGAGTTCATATTAATATTCTCTAAGTGCTGTGTGTACATTCGATTAACAAACTAATTTCTTTATAAAAAGTATAGTAAGTATGCATTCTAAATAAATGCTTCTTGCTTTACAGAAAAAATAACTTTGCTATCTCTTACGGATTTCATATATTTTAGTTATAAATTTTAGTGTTACTGATAAAAAATGGTGGCATCTTCTTTACTTAAAGTAGTGTTAAAGAGCATTCTAAGTGTTTCACTAACCTGGAACTATTCTTGGTTCAGATGAACATCACTTTGTAAAGTATAGTTACCATTAACATTTAATACGGAGTATAAATTATTCGGTACTCAGTGTATAAGTATTTACTCAAAATGTTTTACTTAGTTTAAATTACTACTCACACTGTCACAATGTTTTGATGTATTTAATAAAGGTGCACTGAAATATTGTTGTTCAGATATTGCTAATGAAGTCTTTCTCAAATTTAAGAACACGATACTTTTTTCTAACCTTATTTTCGCAAATTAATTGTATGTTTATAAGTTTTGTAACTTTATGAAACCTTGAAAAGATCTAACTGAGCAAATGTAATAAGCCCTATTTCTTTATTTGAGAAAAAACTTTTTGTATTTTGTTAAAAACAACGAAATATTACTTTTAGAAACTTTACTGCTTTATAATAGATTTTTTAAAAAAAATGTGTATATAAGTCTACGTTAAACGAGATAAAAAAAAAACGTTAAATTAATGAACAGTCGATAAAAATGAAGAGTTGAAGGGATTTTTTTGACCGCTCGTGATTTTAATTTGAATTCTTATTTTGTGGAATGAGAGTTCCACAAAATAAGAGAGTGAGAGTTCATTTGCAATTACTTTGATTGGAACTTTCATCTACATTTAAATTTTATTTTTTGTTGCAGAATAAAAAAAAATCATGTCTAGTATATCTACTTAATTTCAATTCCAATTTTTTATAATTTTTTTAGAAAAAAAATTGAGTTTTAATTAACGCTCACAGAAAAAAAACATTTATCGACAGAAAAATCTGAAAATTTATATAGAAGAAATATATTTTTAATCCGAGACAGATTTGTTTAAAATGAAATTTTTATGCATTGCATTTTGTTTTAAATTCAAAATACAAATTAAAGCTTAAAAAAATGCTGCATTGAATGTATAAAAAATGAACAAATTTCAAAAGAAAATAATTTCCTTCAAAAGTTGTTAAAAATTTTAAGTAAAAGAAATCATGAAATTAATTTGAGCGATGTGTGTTAACCAATTAATAACCGATTGTTCCAAAAAGAAGCAGACAGTGTCAACAACCAATCAAGGAAAAGGGAAAGGTGAGGGGAAAAGGTATAGTTTTCTGCTTTCTGCTTAGAATACATGATAGTGTAGTGCTTAAGAAATTTTAAAGCTAGTTACGAAACTTATCAATAGATAGCGTTGCATGTTAAAAATGCTGTGAAACAATGTTTTTGGTTTATTTTAGATACATCATTAAAATATTTGTGTGGGTGTCTAGCAATTTTTTCCTTTTAGATTTTAACATATTGTCGCTGAAAATGATAGTTATTTTGAAAAAAAAAATTAATAGTATATTTCAGACAACAGTGAAATCTACTACCAAATTTTGTAATAAATTTCAACACTTTTGTAAAGAATTTCAACGTAAGTTGAAATTATTATTATTTTGTTTGTTTTTTAGCAAAATGTCGGTAATCAAAATTTTTTTAAGCAATTCTTTAAATGATTCGGCATATTGATGTTATTTTTTGCATTAAAAAGCAAAACCATAGAATTGATAAATAAAAAGACTAGACCACTCAGGAAAAGGGGGTATTCAAGCAATATTCCCCCCTTTGCCACTCTCCTCATTAATTATTTGGGAGATTATTTATTGCTGTTATTAATTTCAATTTTCTTAACTGCCAGTTTGCTTAAAAACAATATGGTCAAGCGGATAGTATTTTAGAAAAAGGAATGATATTGTGAGTGGAAGGGTTTCAATAATATATAGGTCTCGCTATAACTATTGCCAGCAATATTTATTTTTAGAAAACTTTTCACAAATTAATATTTTACTGAAGAAGAAAGAAAATTGCAATCGAAATGCATCTTGTATAGAAGGATGGATGTAAGGCATCGAAACCAGTTTGATTGTCTTATAAAACTTTACTATTTTTCCTATTTTATAACCGTCGTTGAACAGCCAACGAAATTTTTGGGTTTACGGCTGATAATGTTCAATTCCTTAGCCTTGTAATTTCGAACCCAATCCGGAAGACAAGGTAACACCTACATCAAGTATAAGAAAAAATTTGCCTACGTGAAAGACTTTTTGATAGAACTGACTCGCATTAGCGTTACATAGGGAGGAAGACCACGAAAACCTCCAAAGGTTAGCCTGACAGCAGGGGGACTCTAATCCATGATCCATCTGCCACTGAGGATATTTTACGTCAGCACTGTGGTCGGTGCTAGCCGGGTGTGGAATTCGTAACGACCAGCCATCGCTAGGATTCGAATCTGGTTCATTGGGAGGCTAACGCTCTGTCCCCTGAGCCACCATGGCTGAAACTATTTTCCTTATTATCGTTTTTATTCTCTACTCAGTCTTTTATGTAAAAAAAAAACAGCATGTGTTGATGATTTCAACACCGCCTTTCTTAGCGGATAGCGAGCTCGCCTCCCAATGAGGTAAAACGGGTTCGAATTCCAGAGATGGCTGGTCGCTACAAATTCCGTACCTTGCTCGCACCTACCACAGTGCTGACGTAAAATATCCTCAGTGGTAGACGAATCAGGGGAAAGAGTTCCCTTTCCATCAGACTAACCGAGGGAGGTTTTCGTGGTTTTCGTCTCTATGTAAAGCAAAACGGGTTAGTTCCATCAAAAAGTTCTCCACGATGGCAAATTTCGCCCAATGCTTGATCCTGGAGTTCCCTTGACTTCTGGATTGGGTTCAAAATTACAAGGTTACGGAGTTGAACATTGGTAGTCGTAAACTTAAAATTGGATCCGCTGTTCACTGGCAGTTATAAAATTAAAAAAATAGAGTAAGGTGCATTGGATTCATTGGATTTTGTTATTTCAATATTTCAGTATTGCATTTTCTTTCTCTGTGTTTACCTTTTGTTTTCACATTTGATAATGATTCTGAAAATATATACATATTGTGCATTTATTCTATAGATTAAAATTGGATTATACAGAAGACAATTAATGATTAAGGTTTCACCACCCTCGAACTCCTTTAATACGAATCAAAAGAACATCAATGATGTTCTTGGCGAATTTATCTCATTTAAGTAGACATAATTATCAATCATGTTGATTATTTACCTTAAAAACTGTGTTGTAACACCTATCTGAATTCAGTATTGCAAAACTCCAAGAATTGTGTGAATGAATACCAATTAGTTCAAAATCAAGTATTCTTACACTATTGAAAAAGTTTACACCAAGGTCAGATTTACTATTTTTTTCATTCAAGAATTGTGTTCTCTAATTTTTGGTGTAAGTTTAGTAATTTTTAGATTGCAACTTTAGATTTTTTAAAATCTCACACGTGAAGGTAAAAGTTTCTTTCTTAATTATTATTATTATTATTTTTTTTTTGACACGCACGAAGTTAAACATTCCACAAAATCAAAAGTAAACTGTTGCATGATGAATGGGTGTTTTTATTTGTAAAATAAAGCTAATTATGCTGTTATGTTATTTGTATTAAATAATAATTATTTGTATTAAATAATATAATATTTCATTTCGATTCACTGAACTAGTCATTTCTATTTTCTTTCTATTCGTCTCATTTCTATTCACTGTTTTGATCAGCCTATTTTGAACTAAAATAAATATTCACTTTGTGCTGCGTGTATGTTTTATTTACAAACTAACTTTATTTTACCAATTAGTGTATGGATATAAATCATACATTTATGATTCCTACCCAACATAGCATCGTTACAGTAATTTTACTGTCTCTCATGTGTATCGCTTTTCAATGTAAATATAAATTTTTGTGTCACTAAATAAGAAAAATATTGGCAGGTACTTTACCCCATGTATAGTGTAAAACAACATTCTTATAGTTTCACTGTTCTAAGAACTATCCTTAGTTCTTGGCGTAGTGAATCACCAAGAACCATGTGTGGTGCTGTTGTCATAATATTTGGTGTTGACGTACACTAAATACATAATAGTTTAACGGTACACTTTTTACACTTAGTACACTTTTTACATAATAAGTATAATGGTTATCTTCAGCTCAGGGTTTGTATTGTACACTTGCTCTTTCAAAGTAAAAAAAATTGCTAGGATATAAATCCAAGTTCATACGGAAACGTTTCGGAAGTGCGATTGATTATCCAGCGCAATGATTCAAACGCTAAAATGCTGAAATCTTAGTTGCCAGTTCAAATCAAAGGGTCATCTCCAATGCCTTTACTTTTACCTTTTTAATCTCTTAACAGAATTTTTTTTTTTTTAAATTTAGAATCTTAGATTTTTAATTTTCTTCTTATAGCATTTGAAATTTTTTTTCCTTTTTAATCTCTTAACAGATTTTTTTTTCTTAAATTTAGAATCTTATATTTTTAATTTTCTTCTTATAGCATTTGAAATTTTTTTTAATTTCCGATTTCTTAAAAAAAATTAATTAATACTTACGATGTTTAAGTCAGTTGAATAAATATAATTCAATTAATTTACGAAGAGTTTCAAAAATTGTGTTTGCAGAAATTAAGTGAGAAATAATCTTAAAAAACTACAAAGAAGTATCAAAGAGTTTCCACTCTGCCTTAACAAATGAAAAAGTGACGTTTTTTTCTTCCTCGATCATATAGCACGGAAAAACGGCGATACTTTTTGCCCTCGTGTCTATAGCGCACCTTAGTAGTTTTGATTTCTAGTTAGCTATTAAGTTTATCCTTTCTTTTCATTACTTTTCATTGATTTTATGATTTTTTTTCAATCGTTTCGTTATTTGCTTAATAAAGTTTTATTTTAATTTTATAAAATGATTTCTTCATTTAAATGATAATGAGTGTTAATGAAGAAAAGAGAATATATTTTTCTTCGCATCTAAAGTAAATTACAATTTTATTTAATTAGTTTAACTTTCGTGCCATTCTTTATTCTCAAATTTATTTTTATGAGGAATCAAATAAATTTGCTTGCTTTATCTGCACCATCAATCATTTTAAACTAATCGAAAAATAAATAAGGGTAAGTGTTAGTTCTTATTAGTTACTAAGTCCTTTTCGATAAGTCATCAATGCAGATTTTTTTTCCTGTTAATAGTAGAATTTAAAATCTAACAGAGTTAAATAAATACACAAAACAAAAAAAGAAAAGAAATAAATATGAAAAATAAAACAGAAATCCTTTAAGTGTAGAGCTTTTAAACTACAATATCCATTAAATGTTCCGATTAATAGAGGGATCTACTGAAGGTAGAGCGTAAAGAAACTTCAAACATTGCATTGCTGGAACGCCACTTTGGAGCGCACTTAAATTTTCGGTCGTGATAACAGCTTCTTTTCTATCTGAAAAGTTAAGTCATTATTAAGTACCAGTTCGAAAAGAGCTTTTTATTTGTTTGCTGAGTGAGATACGACTAAAAGTAAAATTTATCGAGCACTCTTTATTAGCGTTCTAAAAATCCCAAAATGATCTGAGTTCGTATTTGAACTTTCTGCTCGTAAAATTAATTTAGGAAAGATAATAGATTTCTCCAACGTAATATTATTACATTTTGCTATCAAGGTAGTTTCATAGCATGATAGTTTTATAGTTGTATGTGATTGTAAAAAAGAAAACTAATTTTTTTTCACTCTTGGATAAGAACTAATTTAAACTGATAACCGATAAGTTATGATTAGGATTCTAAACCGGTTAGAACTGACAACAGAAGCCAACAAGGTTAGGAATAACTATTATGAGACTGATGACCGATTAGACAAGATTAAGACTGAATACCAGCTCCACTTCGCTGGCAGGTCGTCGGGCTACCGAAGCGGGGGTGCCATCCCCTCTGCAGAGGATCAAAAATGTGATGGCATGTCTTCGGATCATCCTCAGAGATGTTTCCCAGACCGTCACCAATAGCCCATTGTGCAGCTTTAGTGCAACGCAAATGAACTACAACAACCACTAATCAATAACTGATTAGAAATTATTAGGATAGATAACAGATTTATTTTCCATTTGGTAAGACAAAAACGCATAAACACATATAAAAGGGGTGCATACTCGAATAAATATTCCCTTAGAATTTATACTGCGATTAGGACTGAAAATTGGTCGAAACTGATAGCTGATTAGGTATGATTTAATTTTCCATTTTACCAGATTTATTTTCCATTTGGTAAGACAAAAACGCATAAACACATATAAAAGGGGTGCATACTTGAATAAATATTCCCTTAGAATTTATGCTGCGATTAGGTCTGAAAATTTGTCTAAACTGATAGCCGATTAGGTATGATTTAACCTTGCAAACCAGTATATTTAATACAATATTTTCAAGTTTCCCAACCGATTAAGAAAAAAATTAAGCATTAGTAAAAAAAGTGGAAGTAAAGCAGGAATTTTCTTTCAAAATATCTGTATTAGTATGAATGGTTTTGGTAGGAAAATAAATTTTGAAGATACTTCGGAAGACAAAAGACAATTGAAGAAACATTTAGAGGAAGGGTTTTAGTTTACTGAGAAAATTATTGCTCAAAGAAATGATTCACACGAAACAATTATTAAGGAAAATTGAAGTTATCATTGAAGAAGTAGTTGGAAAAAGAAGTGAACGTCAGAAGATAGCGTTAGAAATACACTAACAGCAGGCGAGCCACCATTCAAGGCAATAAAAAAGATGACACCTCAGGCTGTGTAAAATTGTTTAACAAGTTCACAGGAGAACATTTAATCTCCTGAAACCCGAGCTTTACATAAAGGCAAAAAATCCGACTTTTGCTTAGAAATATGTAGCTATGATGAAATCAAAACCCTAAATGCGATTAAAATATTTTTTAAAAGAAAACTTAAATTATACAAATTTAATAAACATTCAGTTATTTTTTAGTTATTGCATAAAAAGTGATAATATTAATTTTTCACATTAACGCATACAGTAGGATACGTTTTACTGTGTATTTTTATTATATCTTGGCCATGAAACAAATTATACTACCAATGTGGGTAATTTCCGTGGTATTAACCCACGTGGTAATTACCAACACGAACGTGAGTAATCCAAATATATTTTTAGATAGACATTCGCTTTGTAAAAGCGTATAAAGGGAAAAAAAGTCTTGAAGTGTTATTCTGTACGGGATAAAATTGCACTAGTTAAAGAAAATGAGAAATCATGCTCGAAAAAAAAAGAAGTAGTGTGATTTTTTTAGTACTATGAAGTGGTTGCGCTGTTCTTTTTCTCAGGCAATGTCGCTGCAGAAACTAGTCGAAAGCATTAATTCATTTCATCAACATCATCCACGAATCCGTTGAAGATTATGTTGTTTGTTTCCAACAAGTCCAACAATGATGTATGCCCACTAGGAAAACTTTTACACCATTTACACATATCTGTTTTTAACCTAGTTTTTAACTTTGCCTAGAATGTCAAATACTTCTTCTAACCTAAATTAGTAAAAAAATACTTTTAAGAAATACATAAAAACAATGTATAAAAATTGGCTTAAGTCAAGTCACTGCACTACCATCCTGAGAATGCTAACTTCAGAATAATAGTAATATAATATTGTCAGAAAAGCATTGAGATACCAGAACAAAAATAGATAAATGAAAATCGAAATGAATTTTCCCATTTTGATTGGTTGTTGACATGACTTTTATATGCTTTATAAATGATGCAATATAATTTAAATATTCATTACATAATTATAAAATTAGTATTATCAGTTTCTGTAAAAAAATGAAGATAATTAAAATAGCATTGATATGCATATACATAAAAGTATATAAATGCTATGTTAATTGATTGCTAATTGAATTACGATTTTAATTGGAATGCTACTCTCTCTCTTTATATATACCAGCGGGTGACCGAGCTCCGCTCGGAGAAAACAGGTATCGAAGCTAACTCGAAGATTTAAATTTTCAATTGTGATTTATCAAAACAATACATGCCATAAGAAAATTTGTGAAACCATTGGTGAAAAGATAACCGGTTAAAGTGCACCATTGTAAACTATCTAAACAAAGTTTGGAAAGGGAACTATTCTATACAAAGGTAAAGTTTGAAAAGTCATAGGAAATAAAATGTAATTGATAACAAAAAATTATACAATTAAAGACACTGTTCACAACGAATTCGTAAATTTGCTTCCGTTCATCCGCTTCTTGAAAATTCTTGTCCAGGAAAAGGCGTCGATGAGAGAGGTATTGTC
>NC_092208.1:26116670-26140073 GCF_043381705.1 Parasteatoda tepidariorum | reverse complement strand
GGCTACACAAAATACTGATTTCGATCTCTTGTTATTGTTTGTTTGCTTTGAAAGTTTAATCATTTATTTGTACCACTACCACTCAACTGTGTATTAAATTTCATTCAATTATGACGATTCCTTCATGGTGTTGCAATTTTCACAAACAGGAGTTTATATATATATAGCCTTTTGCAAAACAGTGACTTATGATATTTTGCTATAATTTTCTTCATAATTAGCCTAGAGGGTGCAGATAAAATATTGACGAAACTTAATTTAGCTGGACTAAATTTTACAAATTCATTCCATTTAAGAAAAGTAGTTACTTATTCGATTAAAAGCATTTTTTCATACCACAATAATGAAAGCAAAAATTTAAAATTATTTGTTATTAATCATTCACCATTTTCAGCAACCATTTTTTTAAATAACGTAAACCCCCAGTATGAAATTCAGGAATTATGGTCGCAGTTACTATTAGGCTGCCTGTCTAAAATTTTCAAACAAAAGTTTCTGCATCTAAAAGGGCTAATATAATTCTGAAGTATTTGCCAAACAGAGCTAAAGCAGGAACTATGGTCACGGGTTTGAAACCTGGTTGGAGCACGGATTTCTCTCTCTCTATCTCTCTGTATTCAATGTGGCCCACCCTATGAACGGCAGTGAACCGTGTAAAGCTAAGCTCAGATGGCGCCAGGGGTTAAAATTCGTCGTGAGACTTCTGGATTACTACTACCGATTACACCGTCCAATATTATTATACTTGTAGTTTTTTCAATATAACGTGTTCTTTAAATCTACTTTTCAACGAAGCAAGCAAAAAATGAATTTGGAAGACTCCGCATGTTATTTTACACAAATATTACTGAATGAGGTATAACACTCAAAACATGGCTAGCCTTACACTTTACTTATGCTGTGATATTAATTTTGTTTAGGCTCACTACCAATTCGAATTTATAAATTACAAAAAACTCTTATGAATGGTAAAATTACAAGTAAATTTAAATACAAATCACAGTAATAAAAGTTCTTAGAACATTAAGCCTGTTCACATTTCGCCTAGTAAGCATGACATAGGCAGAGGGATACACCGGAAGTCTTCTAAATATCTTCTGGTAAGCTTGTTATTGTTTACATTCAGCCAAACATCCATTTGTGGTAGTGTGGAGGAGGTATAGTGTGGCTTTGAGGAGAACTCCTCCAGACTAAACATCTGGGACTGTCTGCTGCTATGGTAACAAGCGAAAGTACATTTCTAATGGGGATGCAAATGAGGAATGAAGGTGTCGATTGGTTCACTCACACTGACCTATGCCAAGATCAAAACAAAACTATTCACCCCACACCCCTATTCGAAGTGACTTTTTCTCGTAACCATTGTACCCGCCACGGCGCGAGACTGATGTCAGGAGGAGTTCTCCTGAAAGCCGTACTATACTGTTGTTCACAGCCATGAGTCAGGTTCCCATGGGATAATTAAAAAGACATGGTTCCCATGTGATAATGGGACAACACTTTTGTCATCTTCCGTGGTGAAGAACGTACTAGTGTAATGCCAGATATTAGAAGAAAAAAAATCAATATTCAAATTCAATTGAAATATTTACCACTTAGGTATCGAAACATATTCAGTACAATTATGTTTCTGTTTTGGATTTCAAATAAAATTCAGAATAAATGTTACATAAAAAACAAATTATAAATAGTCCGTAACAATAAAATATCGAAAAACTTAAAGAAAGGATCGATGCTGAACAACATTGAGAACATTGCCGTTAATCATTTTTCCTGATTGTCGCGTTACATGCGATGTGGGCGTTGGGCAAATATTTGTCCCGTTCAATGAAGGATGAAAATTCTGGCAGTGCGTACCTAGATTTTATCTAACTGTTCTTGTTTCTGATTTTTATCTAGCGTTTAGAGGTGATTTACTGAAGTTTAATGTGTAATACTTTACCATTTCTTTCCGACTCTATGGATTTTCAGCAAGTAATGAAAGAAAAAGCATTTATTTTTTATTTAGATTACTTAAAATATTCAAAGATGAAATTAAAGGAAGATACATATTTTTAATTAAAAAAGTAAATGAATGAATAATTGACACGAAATTAATGTAATACAATAAATAAATTATTTGCGATGATCCGTAATGAATGCTGTTACTTTACATTTTTAAAAGCCTTCTCATAAAAAGAGTTAAAAATGTACAAGCATTGGTGATTGTCAATTAATATTTAAGCAAGAACAAAGGCAAAAGCACTAACGAAATCTGCCAAATCAATGGTTTGGAAGAGGGAATAAAAACATCAAAACCAGTTTTATGGTCTTAAGAAAATTGAAAATGTATCTACTAATCACCTTTTAGCTATGTGGAAAATGTTTAAGCATTCACCAAAAAAGCTTTCTAATCATTATATTGTGCACACATAGAGTGTTTTTTTTCATTAGAATTTAAATGTTTATCTCTATTTTAAAAACCAGATAAGCTAATCTTGATGTATATTTTTAAGTTGATTTTGTCTTTATACAATTAGAAATACACAATTCTAACGACAACTTGCATGAGATGATAGCAAGCTTCAACAACAAAATCGCCTATCAGTCAACAGTTACAAAATAAATTATCCCTTACGGTTAAAGCTCGTGCCTGTCATAGTACGAAAGTTTGGTGCAATCGATTGGGCCATAAACGCATTTCTTGATCATATTTACCAGTTTATGGAGCAACCTAAATAAAATAATTTTTCATTTATCGAATTTATGGTGCAATTTGAAACTTTGCACCAAGTATTGGTTAAACATTTACCGAGATTTTTTACAGTGTAAACACCACTATACATTATTTAACAACTAAAAGATTTCTGTATTGGATACATAATATCGTACCTACATCGAAGTGTTTGAAAATGAAAATTCATGCTTGTATTATCATGAACTTACTATCACTATTAGTTTTTTAGGACCTATGGAGTGGCAATAAACAGGCTTAGTCCCCTAGTGATGTCATAGTTTGTCTTTAGCTTATGTTTATTATTTTAGTATACATCTATAAAACTGTTTTAATTGCTTAAACATTAATGAAAATTTTAATACAAATTTGTCTCAGATTCACGATTCTTGAGGGTCACATAAAAAAAGAGCAATTTAACATTATCATATCCGTATATAGTTTATAAATGAATATATAAAGATTATCAGATCCGTATTTGATCTTGTACACTGTTAAAAGTTTCATTATGAAATTATGGTAAAATAACTGGCAGCTGTCTGTCCATCCGATTAACCGTTAAGTTTACGGTAAAGAACATTTTTTTCTTTTATGGTTTTGAAACCATTCACAAAAAGTATTGTTATAAAACCATGATTACAAAACTATACTGTTTTTTAACCATTTACAACTAGAATGTTTCAAAAACGTAAAAAAAATGTAACTAAACATAGGAGCTCTGCTTTTCGTAAGGTAATAGGCAATGGAGAGTACCGGACACAAGAATCTCGTCATATGTTGAAGGGAATGGAGGAAATATTGTAATGTCAACACTAGGACTCGAACTCAAGTTCTGCCGGTCATGAGATTGACAGATATGCTCACTCGGCTATGATATGCACGCTTTTGCAAACAGCTAAATAACTTCATTACGTCGTTTTAGTTGATGCGTCAAAATTCTGGTTGTTATACCGTATTAGTTGAAAGCATTTAATAAACAGTTTTTCTCAAATTTAACAGTTTGACTACCATTTTATTTACGGTTATTTGACTGTTTTGATTAAATATGGTAAAATAATCATTCCTTAAATTGTTATTCACCCATTTTTTCCGAGAAATTTCTAACAGTGTACATAGAAATGATCTAATATGAAAACTTTTCGAATTGTTTGCTCGTAAATCTTTAAGATGGAACACTCGCCTTTAAGAAGATTATTCTTATCCACTTCTAGAGACAGAATTGACGTCAGGTATATTTCAAAAAGGGATTCAGATCATAGTTAAAATCCTGGATGTCTACAGCTTTTATCAATCGGTTATAGTTTAAGTCTTAGTAAATGTAAGATTGATAGCAGGTTAAAACATTTTGATGCTTTAGTTAACAAATGAAGTTCACTTAAAGAATTTTTAATTAACTAGTTTTCTTTCTTATAGGTATTTATAATGTAATATTTTCTTTCTTATAGGTAAAGATAAAAATTCAAATTCCGTTTCACTGATTTATTATTTTTAAAAATTACTTGTGACATTAAGTGGATTTATTCTCTGTTCACTTCCCTAGCCGATCCATATGATTACCTCGAATTAATCACTGCTTTTCTTTTTTAAAAGTCAATATTTTTCACATAAACAGAGAACATTTTGTTAATGATAATGTAACGAAATAACGATGTTTTGATAATGTAACGAAATGAACGAATACCTGTTTTTTTTAAAGTAAGAGATATATAAGCTGACGTCACTTCACTTACCCGTCTAATGATTAATCAGTTTCAGTTGCAATTACTAGGAATAAGTTTTTATTGGGATAGGAATACGATTGGCCAATAAGAATAATCCTGGCTGATCTCAATACGAACGGAAATTGGCGGTATGATAGTGGAACATTGATCTAGTTAAGCATCTGACTTGGATAACGAGCGAAATTGATCAGAAATTTTGTTCTTGTTCTTTTTATTTATATATCAATCTATTTTTCTTTATAATATATATTCAAGGCACTTTTATATCTTTTAACCTTTGCAGTGGAAGTGGTACAGCTTTACCATGCAAATTCCATACTTTTCTAATATCAATTTGGTATAAATTAGTATAGCGCTAAATTTTTATAACTAATACCTGCCCGAAAAATATGATTTTTCGTAAATATTAACAAAAACAATATTTTCAGAGCAAAAAAATTTAAATTTTCTGTATGTTAAGTAATATTTCGGAAGTGTGTAGAAAAATTAATAGTGCATGTTTATTTCTGAGCCAAAATGTGAAACAAATATTTAAGAGCTAACTAATAATTTAAGAAGATAACTAACCAATATTTTAAGAAGATAACTAACTAATAATTTAAGAAGATAACTAACCAATAATTTAAGAAGATAACTAACCAATAATTTAAGAAGAATTTTGATTTCAAACATGTTACGGCAAACGATTGCTTAAATAAATGTTAATGATATGTTTAAACAAAACGTTATCGTTTGTTTAAAAAAAACATAACTGTCCTTATATTTATAAACTGCATTTTCAGGAAAGCGGTATGTTAGGATGATTCATGCAATCCATGTTAGAACAAGTAATCCAAATCCATCAAAAAAAGAATGTTTATTCATAAAATATGTTTAAATCATGATCATTTTTCAAGTACTTCTTATTTCTTCGTACTTTGAACGAAGCGATTCGCTCACTAAATCAAAAGTTTTCAAGGGTGTTCCATTTTTGTTTTTCTTCTTTTTTTATAACCCAGTACAAACTTTAAAGCTCCGTAGTTATCACAACCAAAGGAAGAAAAAGAAAGAGAAAAAAATGGCTTATTCTTTTATATTCTGTTTTTTCTTCTCCAGCTGAATTATCCTTGCGGCTAAATCGAGGTAGCCAAAAGAGAGAAAACTTTGAACTGGTCAACGTCTAGACGAAGAGATGTTGAAAGTCTTAAATGCTAATCTTAGTTCTAGTATTTAATCTGATTAAAAACTTCAAGAATTTTCTAACTAGAAATTTTCAGAGTTTGCATTAGTTCTAATTCATTTAATTCAAGATCAACTGGACTGAACTTCCAACATCTCCTTGTTTGTTAACCATTTCCAACGGTTCGAATAGACTGCTTGTTTTAAAATACGTGAGCCAGAACACTAAACTCATGTACAAAGAAATTATGTTAGATTCTTGTAGGACACCTACAAGATGGAATTTTAAGCTGAAATGAAATAACCAACACTATATGCAGAGACGGCATTTAAAAAAAAAGAGGATAAAGTAGAAGATGCGGAGATTTTGAGAAATACCCATTAATCCGATTTTGGTGTTTTCGTTCACCCTTTCCTTATCTCTTTCACTTTTCCTAAATAAAAAATTCCTCTCCGAAACTTATTTATATATCCATCTACAAAAACTACTCTGAAAATAAATTTAGTAGAGAAGCATAACTTTCTTACCGAGAACGTAATTATCTGTAAACAGATTTCCAGGTTTACTCATTAATAACGGGAAAAAATATATAAATGAAATTAACAAAATTTATTTCAGTAGCATTTTTTTTATAACCGTCGTTGAACAGCCGACCCAATGTTATGGGTTTACGACTACTAATGTTCAACTCCGTAGTCTTGTCATTTTGAATCCAACCCAGAAGACAAAGGAACACCTGGATCGAGCATTGGAAGAAAGTTTGCCTTCGAGGAGGACTTTTTTAAGGAGCTAATCCGCATTTGCGTTACAGGGAGAGGAAGACCACGAGAACCACCCACGGTTAGCCTGACGGCAAGGGAACTCTAACCCATGATCCTTCTACCACTGAGGATATTTCAAGTCAGTACTACGGTCGGTGCTAGCCGGATGCGGAATTTGTATCGACTGGGATTCGAACCAGTAGCATTTGAATATTTTTAGAGAAAGTAGAATAAAATATGAAAACTTTAAGAAGGGGAAAGTAAAAAGTTATCTTAATTTTTATTCTGGTCGAGATAACCACTGCTCTAAATGTAGAAATAAAATAAATTCTGTTTTTTGCTGCAGATCAATATCATTTTAACCCTTTCGTAATTTTAAAGAAGTAATTAAATCGAGGCTTTCTTTGCATTAAAAAGGGAAAAACTTTGTTTTTCTTTTTTTAAAATTTCCCATGTAAATTTATAATATTTAGGTAGTATAATATACATAATTAGTTTTCAAACGTAACAATACATATAATAAAACAAAGATTGTTTCGTAAAAATCACCTTACCTCCCTTAATATATTTTTTAGAATACATATAAAAAACAAAATTGAAAACTGTGCATTGCATTTAGGTTAAAATGACTAATAAAAAGCCCAATCAGAAGCTGCTAAATCATTTTTATCACTCTTATTTATGCCCTTTTTTAAATTGTTTGTGAAACTTGATTTGGTATTGACTTGAAAAAAAAAATATTCCTTCACGAAACGTTTAGGGTTGTTCAGTATCAGATTTGGGGAGACATCATACCATAAATTTCTTGGTGTAGTTTCGTAACATTTGTTTTACAACTTTTGGCCTTTTCACTTAAATAACATTCATTCTAATAAATATGAAACTCATGATTTCAACACAAATTATCCTGAATTGTCTAAAAAAACAGCATCGCTTCTTCACCATTTTCATGTTTGATTTGTTTACTCATAAATTTATAAATTATTTGTATTTATAATTATTTCGTAATTTATGGGAAAATGAGCTGTAAAATACCAGAAGAAGTACACATCCGATATTGTATGCTTCTGAATTAACAATAATGGGTACGAAAAACATTTCCGATTTTTATCCAAAGTAGAATTTAGAAAATTACAAAAGTATTTTTTTTTAAATTCAAGCAAATAATATTGTTATTCCTCACTCGTATTGATCAGGAGGATTAAGACCTGAAAAAAATATTGAGTAAGAGTGGAAAATATAATTCATCCACATCATACTAATTTGATATTGCACAAATCGTATTTCTATTTATTACTGTCATAGCACAGAATTTTGAGTCCCCCAAAAATTGAACGAAATTAGCACAATGCAATCTCCAGCTATTTTTCTTAACATCCTGTAGAATCTTAGAACTCCGCCACTGAACGTAAGCACTCTGGATGGCTAAACGTTATTGATAATGAAAATTATTATACCGTTGTTCGAAAATTTAAAAAAAAGAGAAAAAAGCCACTTAAAAACTTGTCTTATTTTTTTATTTTTAAAAAAGACCTTTTTAATATATTAAATGCATTAATAACAGAACTCTTTGTGAATAAAATATTTATTTAATGTGGCGAAAGTGGCAATTGACATTTAATCTTATTCTGTCTGAATACTTTAGACATGACTGATACTTATAATAATTTTTAGATTTTTGCCTCTTAAATACTGTTTCTGCATCCTTGCATTATCCTATTATTATTCTACTGAAGTAACTTAGATAATTTTAAAACAGTGAACTTCAAAACTGATTTTAATAACACTGATTAAAGAATAACTGCTAATTTTCATAAATGTTACTTTTTATTATATACTTATATTATTTTAGGACCAGAAATTTATTAAAAGAGTGAAAGATATTTAAATAGGAATTGTTTGTAATATATTTATTTGTAAGACATGGTACTGACGACAAGTAAATTTATAAAAATTTTCTGTATATTTTTTAACTCATAGGTATTTATCGTTAATTAAGCTTTTGTAATCATATAAATAATACGCTTAAATATCATGACGCATTTAGTTTCTATTTAAGTCAATATCTATATTTTTTTATAATAAAGGCATAAATAGAAAACTTTTCGCACTTTTGGAGCAATTTATGCTCATTTGTTTTAGGACCAACTTACATAATCCAAACAAAAAATTCTTATTGTTAATTTAAGCTACCGCATATTGCAGGGTAACTTAAGCAACCATGTTTTATTAATTTATTTTTGTCTTAAACAATGCATGTTTTAGAAAACATAGAATGTAGACTCTACTTTTACAACAATTAGTTAACCTTTGATATAAATGCTCTGTAATTGACAGGTGTCTTAAATATAAAAATCGTTTAAGCAATTCTAAATAATATAATGGTACTAAAATAATGGTAAATATAATGGTACTAAACAGTACCATTGATATGACTTTCTTTTTAATTTAATATGAGTTTCTTTATAGTTTTCATAATTCAAAATAATAATAAAAATATAAACTAAGAAATGGTTTCTTTGAATCAAAATAAAACTATTCACCTAAATTGAAATTAACTAATGAAATTTGGAATTATTGGCAAATGAACTTAAGTATTAGCACACTCTAATAAATAATGACATAAATTTTGTTTTTGGAAAGTTTTATAAAAATATATATATATAAAGGGTTTCAATTTTGAAACAATCTGAAAACAAAAAAATCTATTTGTTTTAATGAATTTACAATAATCGACATTAATGCCTAATTTTCTATTAAGAGCAATCCCTGAAACATAATTTTAGAATTTTAGAATTTAGGTAGGTTATAAAACTCATTATAGTTAGGCATTAATTGTACGATAAAATAAACTTCTATTAAAACTTAAGTTTATACTTAAGGAAATATAATTTTCATCAATGATTTAACAAAATATATGACATCGTAAAGTTTCTTGGAAAAATAGGTACCCATTAAATATTGTTCTAAGAGCATCCCGCAAAATATTAATTATTCAATGATATCCATTACCTTCAAATGCAGAAAGTATCCTTGCAATTAATAAAGAGTAATAAATCAGAGATTTATGTTTACTTCATATAGTTACATGGAAATATTAGTTAGATATTAATTGCGTAATTGATGAATTTTAAACGACTGTACCCCTTTACAGATATTTATTGGAAAAGTGCCTCGACTCAAAATGCTTTCATTTAAAATGCAAGTTTTAATGGCGTTGAAATAGTATTAGTTTTGAAATGAATTAAACCTTAAAAGCATGCCCTTGTTCAGACTAGCTTTTGAATAACGTATGACAACGATTTATGTCAAAATATGATATAAACTCAGAATTCAAATTGATTATACAATCTCATAACAATTTATTATATTTTAATTATTAATTACAATCGTTGTTTAACTTAAGGGAGGGGTTGTTCTGGAAAAATGTAACCCTTTTTCACGTTAAATTAGCAATTTAATAAAAAAACGTAGTTTATTTAAATGTCAGAATAATTTATAAAATTCAACTTTTAAATTATTACTAGTGGGCTTGCGCATCTGATCGTTGGCCCTAGCAGACCCTCAGATTTGCATCGCATGCATTTCTGTTTCTTGACGATAAACAGATGAGTCGAAATTTAAAATTTTTATGCCAGTTAGTTCCAAAATGTTTTATTCTACTAACATAAATTTAATTCCTGATTCTATGTGAATAAAAATTAAACCTTATCCATAATTTTCCTCGGCTATCATTGCAACGCAAAGATTTGTTTTTGCACTGCTTGGCAGAACAGATATTCAAGATAGAAGTATTTTCTACCAAAGCATACCCGATTTGCCCATTTCGAACTGTGAATTTAATGCATCTTTTTACCTGTTGAGGACGAGAAAAAAGCTCCCAGGATAATGGAGAGATTATCAAGCAAGAACACAAGAATTACAAGTGAAATCAAGAGCATTTATGAACTGTAAATGATCAGACTATAATTGAGATTGTCCTTTGTACAGTTTTGACTATTTATTATTCCTACACAAATTTAGTACTGCGAATTGTTCATTTTTAATGATTATTTTTCACTATTAATTATTTTTGATTTTTGCTATTTCCGCTCTCCTTTGTAATACAGTGAATTTATATAATTAAAGATTAATTTCCGTATAAATTCGTATGTAACACACTTGTTTTTACAATCATATCTACAAATTATTTTTTTAGGTCTCATTTAACTTTCTATTGCTATGATAACTGGTTAAACATTTTTCGTCAAATAGTATTAATAATTTTGTATAATTTACCAATTATTTGAAAAGATAACTGCTTTTTTTGAAGAAAATAATATATTATAATAATTATTTTGATCTCGTATGTTGACTACAAACAGTTTTATAAGAATTTTTTTTAAATAAATGACATATTAGGAAAATTAAAAATAACTATGCCTAATGTATTTAAAGTTTAATGGNTTTTGCATAATTTACCAATTATTTGAAAAGATAACTGTTTCTTTTAAGGAAAGTAATATATTATAATAATTATTTTGATCTCGTATGTTGACTACAAACAGTTTTATAAGAAAGTAAATCTAAATAAATGACATATTAAGAAAATTAAAAAAAGGGAAATTAATCACATATTAAGAAATTAAATCTAACTTATTAAAACTATGCCTAATTTTTTTATAGTTTAATGGTTGTATAACGATATTCGATATAGTATATATTAATAAAATGTTGCCTAATGAGGTAGAATCATGGAAATACTCTATAATATAAAAAATGAATACCACTTTCAGCTTAAAACCTACAATTTTGAATAAGATCGTCACAATTGTTATTTTTAGACAATAAAAATTATGTAAAAATATATAAGAAACTGAACATGACTTAATTATTGTATAATGATTACAATTACGGCAATTCAATATGTAATGACATTCTGTTTCTGAGCATCANACTGATTTCGGACGCTTAATTTGTTTCTTTTGTTTTGAAAATTTCATCATTTATTTGTATCAGTACAAGTCGTTTCTGCATTAAATTTCATTTGATTCTGATGATTCTTTCATGGTGTTGCATTTTCTACAAACAGCAGTTTATTAATAAAATGTTGCCTAATGAGGTAGAATCATAGAAATACTTTATAATATAAAAAATGAATACCACTTTCAGCTTAAAACCTAAAAGTTTGAATAAGATCGTCACAATTGTTTCTTTTAGACAATAAAAATTATGTAAAAATATATAAGAAACTGAACATGACTTAATTATTGTATAATGATTACAATTACGGCAATTCAATATGTAATGACATTCTGTTTCTGAGCATCATTTAATAACATCATAGAATTGATTTATAATGTAATAAGAGAACAAAACAACAGTGTCATAAATGTTATTTCCCATTTAATAAAATAACAACATAAAATTGATGAAACCGCAAATAAGTCAAATTTAAAGGAAAGTGAGGTAAGACAAGTAACTAAGATTCGAAAATCTATTGGAGCTAAATTGTTCTAATAGTAAATTGTTCTAAATTGTTCTAATTGTTCTAATAGAAGGTAATTGGAGCTTAGACATTGTGAGATGTTATCAAGATATGCATTGTTTAGCCATAAATAGTACATCACTCCAGAAAAATCATTGATTTATTACTTATTTCTAAAAGATTTTTTTTCAAGAAAAAGTCAAATTAACCGGTATACTCCCTAGAATTTCATTAAATTAAATATACTGTCATTAGAATATAAACATTAAATGTATTATTATGAAAATTTATTATTGATATTTATTAATCACAAATAAATTTCGACATTAAATATTTCATGAATTAAATACACTATGTTCAGCCCATATTCCAAATTAAATGAGCCACCTAAACAGAAAAATACTTTTCCTTACGCCCTCTGAACAAAAATTAACCAATAAGAAAAAAAAAAGGCGAAACTCAGTAATGGTTAAAGACAGGCATTAAACGCCCAGAGACATAAATTTCTTCCTTCTATCAACAGCTGCAAAAATCATGATTTGTTTAACTTTCTTTTCTCTCTGGTAGAATTTTATTTATCCTTTTTACTCTATTGGCACGTATTTGGCAGACATCCAGAAGATTTTGGCTTATATTATGTTCCCAGAACTTAACGTGGAAATTGGAAACTGTACTTTTAAAAGTATCTAATTTTGGATATTTAGGAAATACATAAAATACAGAAAAAAAGTTAAAACTTGAAAGGTTATCTGATATCGGAAAGGAAAATCAATCAAAACTTTAAAAAAAAGGGAAATTAATGGTATGATGGATCAGAATTGATAGAAATAATAATAAATCATGTCCGAAACACGATCATAATAAAAGTTATTTTTCAAAGTCAAAAAGAGTGTTGGATAAAAGTTTCCCCATTATAAAGCGTATTTGGAGAATAATAATAATAAAAAAAAATTGGAAGAACAAAAGTCAAGTGAAATGAAAATAATAAAATAGTTTTAGTTTCTCTATATATTATTTTTTCTCTATATATTTCTATATATATATTTTGTCATTCTCATAGATTTAAAGAAATCTCATATTATGGTAGTAAGGAAGCAAAGAAAATACACATATGTTTATTTGCAATCAGTATAAAATTAATTACAATTATAAAGATGTATAATTTATTCATCCCTTATTTAAACAATGCCAAGTTTGTTCATCATACCTTCTTAATATTATTCACTGATATAATTGCTATTTTAATCTTCGTAATAAAAACTATGCCAAGTTTGTTCATCATACCTTCTTAATATTATGCACTGATATAATTTCGATTTTAATCTTCGTAATAAAAACTATGCCAAGTTTGTTCATCATACCTTCTTAATATTATTCACTTATTATTTTTTTGATGATTTGCAAATCAGAATAAAAACTTATTCAATTGGAAGACTCAAAATATTTTTATCTATAAAAGCAGAGCCTGTTCTCTATTCTAAGTTTAAACCTTTTGATCTTTACAGTTACCATAGCAACTTTATGGACAAACTTGCTTTTAAAATTTTTATCCAACTTTAAGATACAATGAAAACTAGTTAGACGCTTTTCGGGAAAGATAAACTTTTTTTATTTACTTACTTGTATTTCATTCCCACCTTAAATAACTATTTGTAATTTTAATTGTGTATAGATAATTTTAATTGGAGTTTTACATAATATATAAATATGAAAAATAGATGTAGGGTAAACTAACCAGTGAAGGTACACTTAAGCTTCGCTTGCCTTTTGAAAAATCATATTAATTTCAAAATTCGTAATTTTAGTTAAATGACAGTGTCAACATATTTGTTACTAATTGTAAATTATGTAAAAAAATTGTAGAGAACTTACATAATATTGTTTTAAAGTTTTGGAGGTTTAAATAACAAGTAGTAAGAAGACCAAGTGAAGGAACAACTCTTACCAGTGAAGGAACACAAAATTTCCCAGTAAAGGAACACTTAATTTTGGTTATTTTTTAATGCTCTTTATGAATTTATAAGCCTTACAAATATTTAAAAACAAGCGCCTATTCTTGAAATTATAACACATAAATACTTGGAAAATGTTAACTCTTTTTTGTAATCAAGAATTGAAAATTAAAGTGTCAACATATTAACACATACTGTTCATTCACTGGGAAATCTATGCCCAGTAAAGGAACATGCCTGTTCTCTCACTGGTTAGAAGTTGTTTTCCGTATTTCGAACATACTTTTGATGCGGAACATCACTGAAGGTACAAGAAAATAAAAGTTTATCTTTTATTTTCATTAACTTAGAAAAAAAAAACAGTAAGGGAGCACTTGTTCCTTCACTGGTTTTTCATCGTTTGGTGATCCAGTGAATAAACTCCCCCTTATCTCAGTACTTTATTATGCTATGATGCTTAAAAAAAGTAAAACGTAACTTCAATAACTGTATTTTAAATTCTCTTTTTCACAGTGAGAAAAATAAAACTATTACATGCAATTAATTCCACTTCAAACATATAAATGCAAACACTCATCTTATAATTTTTTCAAGGAAACAATGTGTTACAGAGATAATAACAAATTCAAAATTTTTTCCAGAGAAGTCTAATTGACCAGGTAATCCAAAACATTTCTAGGTGACTTCCTATTGTTTGGCAGTAAGCTATTGTTATCAATCAATCTAAAGAAAAACTTTCAAATTCTTATTTTTAATCAATATATATGAAATGTTCCTTCACTGGGTAGTGTTCCTTCACTGGTTGGTTTACCCTAACACATAAAAACTAAATTAAACTTATTTATCAAGCAATAATTGCAACACGGTAATTCAATATGCTTATTGTGAAATATTTTAACGTAATAAGTCTCTCTCACAGAACTACTTTATAATTTAACAAAAGATAACAATGTTTTGCTTTAATTGTTAAATTTTGAATAAGACTGCTACTATTTGTAGATGAGTTCCTTAATTGTTAATTTTTAATATTTAAAGTTACAACAAATTTAACTGAAATGAGAAATTAATTTAAATGCAAGCAGTATCAAAGTTAAATTACTGTTGAATATTATTTAATTTGAGTATATTAATTATTTCTGTATTCCATGTAGAACAGAATGAAAATACCATCTCCCGTACTATAATTGGCAAATATATAATTCATAGTTACGTACCGTTATGACTTTTTAATTTTATTTTGATGACTGCTTAAGATTTTCGGTCTTCTTTTATTAAGAAGACAGGGCTTTTAGATGTAGTTACATCGCACCAACAAAGTGAGAAATAGTTTAAAAATATTATGTTTTAAAAGTGCACTGCAAAAAAATGGTACAAAATAGTTGCAAAAATTTTTAGTGTTGAGGTGAATTAAATTTTTTACTGTGGTTGTAGTCAAATTTTTGATTACTTTTTCACTGTCGCAGCTTTTTTTATTATATTTATTCCCTTTTCGCGTCTTTGCTTATTGATAACCCATTTTCATGCGCATTAGACTAAATTTAATTTCTTTGGCAGAAATTTCGTTTAAAAAACAAACTCATTTTTAATAATATATTCGCCCTAATTCTTTTAAACAGCTGTTATTTTGTCAATTTATTCTAATTTTTAGATCGATTATTACAGTTGAGTACCTAAAAATGCGTATTATTATATATAATACAGCTTTATTAAGAAAAATGTATTTGCAACAGTTTTACATTTTACATAACAATGCATTTTTAAAATACCAAACTGCAGTTATCGTGCTTAAAATTAGGTAAAACCGACGAAATAACAATTGCTTGAAACAATTAATCGAAAAAATAACTAAAAATGTACTTGTTTTACTAAATAAATGTTTTTGCAATGAAGCTATTAAATTGATCCTATTGAGCATAAAAATATGTGTTGAATCAAGGAAAAACGATAATCTTTAATTTTCTAATCATTTACTTATATTAAAGTAGTCATTACGCATGTGAAATTTCGTTTCATTTTGACGACTCCTTCATGGCGCGCTAATTTTTTTGTCCATGTATATATATGTTACCGTTAAAGTATATAATGCAGTTATTTCATGGAATACCTAGTTATTCCATGAAATAACTGATCGTGTCCGTTAAAGTGTGTAATATGTTATTAATTTGACACTTTAACTAGTTATTCTATGAAATAACTAGGTATTTTATAAATTAACTAATGAGATACAGTTAAAATGTAAAATAAACAATTTATCTAAAATGAAATAACTAGGTATTCTATAAATAAACTAATGATAGACAACTAAAATGAAAAAGTAGCAATTTGTCAGATCGTTATTCTATAAAATAACTAGTTAAACCATGAAATACAAGAGAGTTTCACACTTTAACGGACTGCAGATCGTTAGTCTATGAAATAACTAGTTAAACCGTGAAATACAAGAGAGTTTTACACTTTAACGGACACGATCAGTTATTTCATGGAATAACTAGGTATTCTATAAAATAACNATATATATAAATTTTATTTTGTGCAATAATTACTGTCTGAAAAATGTAGGAAAAAAATCTTAGGAAAATTGCACGAGAAACTCTAGAGCTCAAGTGTTTTTAAGAACAGAACCATTTCAAAAACATATTATCTTCTTACTCCTTTCTCTCAACTTACATCTTTCATGATACTTCAATTTTTTTTTCTGCCATTTCATTCTCTTTTGAGGGTTGTATTCATTTTTTTTCTCTATTCCCACCACTCCTGAGAATTCTCTTGTACATACTTTCTGATATTGGCATTCTTTTGGCGAACATCCAGAACGTGAATGTAAGTATGCCTATTACATTGTAATAGCCGGATTGATACATCGATTGTAAATGTTAGTAAATAATTTTTCTTCCTTCGAATATTTTTATTTTTATAAAAGGAAGTAACACTGTTTGTCTTTGAGGAAGCTTTCTAAAACTTTTATAAAAGTTCTGAATAAATATGGATTATGTTAAATAGATGCCTTACAAAAATGGGTTAGAAATCAAGAAACTGGATTACAGCCATTGCTTTGAACGCTAGAAAAAACAGCATATATATTTTATTTTTCCTCACAGACAACAAGTTTTGTTTTCATTTTTTATTTTTTGAATTCGGTTTCATACGCGTGAAAAACTCTTTGTTGCACATGAAAGCCCCGAGGGTAATAAGTGATAACCTTCAGTTTTGTAATTTAGAGATAAATATTATTTCTGTTACAGACACTGCTGATTTTGATTGAGGGTACTACTTTATTGCTTAAAAATTACTCCTTAAAGTGGACATGGTTTTGACTTCATTTCTAACAAAAACTCTAAAAATAAAGTTTTAGAGTGGATATAAGAAAATAGCAGTAACTAAAAGAAGTATGTGACCCTCTCAATAAGCTTCTAGTTCTTTTATTATGGCACCATTAAACCAGAAGTGAACTACTTAGCTGTAAGAATTTATTTAAGAATTGGGAGGGATTTAATACCATTGATTTATGATTTTATCTCTATTGTCCTTTTAGTTTACTGTAAAAAGGTATTTTAGTACCTCTTAGAATTAAAAATAGTTGCAACCACTTTAAAGCACAAAGGGAACAATGAAACTCAACAGAAAATTTCTTTCTCTTGTGCAGTGAATGCAGTATGTTTCGTGCAGTATGTTTCCCTTGGTCACTTTAGGGTATTGTAATTGCCCCCCCCCCAGTTTTTGGCATTCAGTTGCACTAAAATGTATAATGAAATGATGTGATTCACATATGAGTTAATAAGGTTATCTTTTTGATATGAAATGAAGTGAGAATAGCTTGTTTAAGTTGCATGCGCGTGATAACTGTGTAACACGCGTTAAGTTGCATACACGTGAAATTAGTATGAAATCTAACACGCACTTTTTACAGAGAAAATACTATGTCAAATGTGAATTATGCGTGTCATAACAGAATCAGATAGAAATAAGCTGTTTTAAAACAATTGAAAAAAATTAAAAAACAAATTTCTTTAAAATTATACATACATTTTGTAACGGTGAAGATATTTAACATTGGACAAAACAACAACATACTCACACCATTTTATACCTGATTTACGGATTATGTGTGAAAACGCCATTATTGATATTTTCAGAAGCAAGAAAATTTACAAATGATTTGAACTCGTGCAGGTTTAGAGTAATCATTTTTAATTGTTAATGTATCTATTGAAATATATATTTTAAAATTTGCATATGAAAGCTCAATTTAAGGTTAATGTTCATGTAATTAAGGTTAATAAAACACTTCATAGCACATTTTTTTTTCAATAAGTAGTTTTTAGTGCTATTCACCGTAAAAAATTCCAGATCAAATTATGGCAAACGGTATCGGCACTCAGGGACCGTTTACCGTAAAATCCACTTTTACCGGATAATGTTACGGAGCCAAAAATTTGATATACCGTAATTTTTAAAACAATGATTACCGCAAAAGCACTAAATCAGTTTAATCAAAAAAATATTACAGTAAAATTACGTTATAATATTTACGTAAAAATTGAAATTTGAGGTAAAATGGATTTTGCGTGGTGATGCAACCAAATTACCGATACTTCATGCCGTAAATTGTTCCGTAATTTTTTACACTGTGAACTGTAGTATTTACATAGTTTGTGATAACTCTAATGTACTTTCAACAAAAATATTCATTATACTATTAATTGTTAATTAATTATTGGCATCATTATGTTCTAATTTATTATTTTACTTTCAGAAAAAAAAGACAATCATATCATAATTGAGCATCCTAAAAGAGCTATTGAATATATATTATTGAATATATATTGAATATATATTATTGAATATGTATTGAATATATATTACTAGCAGAGAAAAATTTTGCCTTTCTCTCAGTTTCGTTCTCATGTAAAATGTTACATTTTAAAATGTAATAGATAGCGTTTTCGCAATTTTTGCACTTGAATTCTTACATGCAATCATGTTTCAGAGTTCATAACATTATACTTTTCTTTGAAAAAAATGTATCCATAACTTCAGTAATGATTCGTAGTTTAGCAGATTCTAAAGTTACGAAAACTAGAAGAAAATAGTTGCATGGTAACTATTCGCGTTGAAGTCTTTCTAATCTTCCTATGTTTTTTCTGTTTTTTTTGTGTGGATTGTCTTACTATATCTATGACCAATTGCTTCCAATTAAAAATAAATTAGCAATATTCTTTAAATTTCATCACAACTATTAAAAAAATAAAAAGAACATCGAACAGTTTATATTACGAATGTGCTAAAACGGCTGAGGCTCGAAGAGAGTTGAGATTTCTAGATCATAATTGTCTTATCTAATCAGTTGATATCGAGTGTGTTTATTCCAGGAAGCGAGTCAAATCTATTTGTCCTCCCTTACGTTTGTGAAATATTTCTTCAGTATATACCCTGAAGACATGTTTGCAAATGCTACTGTGATTTATAGTTCCTGTCACTTCGTAATACCTAAAATATACTGTCACTTGGAATACAAAGCGTACTAAAGTTGTTGTTCATTATACATCAATTGAATTTATCTATGTTTAGACAGAAATAATAATTTAAAAACAACTTAAATATTAAGAATGAAACATTAAGAATAATAACAATGAAAATAAAGTTTTCATTGTTATTGTCGTCGGCCATTGAAGCAGAAGGGGGGGGCGATTATTCTTGTTTTCCAGTGGCGCCATCTATGCCCAAGAATTTGACTTCTGCCACATCCTTATATCATACTCGTTTATAGGGCGGACCCATTCATACATTCACTCTTTCTTTCACAGATCGTAATTTTGACTTGAATCAGAGAACGATCGATCTCCAATTCAGTACCCCAGAGGTATTGATTTGTTATGGAAACATGGAGAACTATGTGATCCAATAGATTTACCGTGCACCAGTCACCATTTACTACACTGGGAGTCTTTGGCCAGCTGGATTCGAACTCATGTTTTCACAAACGTGAGTCCATCGCCCCGCCAACTAGGCTCTCCCAGTATTGAAAATAAAGAAGGATTTGTGAATTAAAAGAAATATTTATAGTCCTTTTTAATAAATATATTATAATTTATAGTCTTTTTTGATAAATATGAAAGGAAGGCAATCAACTATTTCATTTAACCTGATCTAAAAAGAGAGGGTATTATAAAAAACTTCTCAGACTAAACCCTGCCCAGTCTGGATGATCACTTTAGCTGAGAAAATCAACAACACTATTCTTTGGAACAGTAATTTAAGTTAATAGTTAAGTCTGTAATAGTTATGACTGCATGCTCACTCGAGTCTTTTAAAATATATGATGTATTCTTTACGCTGTCAAAACATTTTCTAAGGTACATACTTGAAAATATGAGCATTTGGTAATGAGGAAAGAACTTCGGTTGCAAAATAAAAGCATTTTTTTAAACTTCTGAATTAAAAGTTTAAGCATCTTCTTCTGAAATAAGATGTAAGTCTTGGTTTACAGATTTGTAACAAAATTAATATTTTTGAGCTAAATTGAAGAAAATTATAGATGAAAAAATTATGAAAGTAATAATTCTGATAATATTGCAAGTATTAAAACATTTTTATAGGATTTATATTATGTCAGAAATAATTTTAAAAGTTCATAAATTAAACTAAAGCGCTATTATTTCTGATAACTAAATTCGTCTTATCTAAAACTCGAATTCGCATTCATGTTCAGTAGTGTTATTCCATTTCGAAACATCATTGAAGTAATACTATTCCACATTTTTTTTCACTCCACATTCCATGAAACTCGATATCTTACAAAGTTTATTTTTAGTTCTATTGGACATTTAATGTGAATAGAATTGAATATCTTTAAAAATCAATCTAAAAACTAAACTTTTGCGAAAATTTTGATTCGAATGTATCGTATTCTTCTCTTTCACCGCAGTTTTCTTTGAAGTTGTTGAATTTTGTTACGAAAAAGAGATAGAAGAAAAGATAGAGAGAGACAGGGATAAGTTCTTCTTTTAAGAAAGAATGCTTCTTAATTGAAAAATTTCTTTTTCATTTTGAATGCTTAGGGCATGTGATTACAAAAATAGTTCTACTGCAAGATAGTGCTAGTGTATAGAAAATGCCCGCAAAAAGTCATAGTTAAGATATGAGATTATTTTATACAAAACTGGAAATGTAATCATTTCAATTTTCATTCTCTAAACAATTCTCATTCTTCGTTCAATTCTCTAAATTAAATTCTAATAATAAAATTAGAATTCAAACTGAATTTATATTGATTATAATTCTAAATAATAACTTCGATAAACTTTATTTTTCCTAAATCATTTTAACAACTATTTTAAAAACTATTTAAAAAATAGCGCAAATAGCATAAGATCGTTAAGGTTGCATCACAAACTGCCACGACATTCGAAAATGGATTCTGGAAGACAGATAATTAAATTTTGATTAAATTTAAGACGGAAATTTTAATTACGAACCAAAACTATTTGAAACGATATAATAGGTTCTAAGCGCCTCATTGTGTTTAAATTAGAAAAGTTGATAGGTAAGAGGAACCCAAAGACTAATTAGAGATTTTAGAAATTTATTACTCTGTTCTTCACATTTTCCCTGCGCAGTCATTTCAATAACCTTTTGCACGTAATATAATCAGACATTGCTCTTGGTAGTTGGGATATCCTTTCTAGAAACAGGTGTCTGTGACATGATATTAACTTTCCTTCTGGAATCGCGAATGGTTCTTCCGATGTAATGACTGCAGCTCCAATATAATGGCTGCATTTTATGAATTGAAAAATAATAGCAAACTCTACTTTTGAGATTAATTACATCTATAATAGGAAAAGAAAGAATTTGTTTATAACTGCAGAATCGTTTCTGCGATTATCTTGAAATTAGAACACCGGCTGCAAGTACTAATTTTAGCTCCGGGTTGTTAATTTCGTTCAAAGATTTTAAGTGAGAGAGATATGATAGAAAAATGTATTTTTGTCATTGGTTTAGTATTAGCCATTTTAATAAGTTAGACAGAAGACGATTGGGTTTCTTTTTCTTCAAATACTTATAAGATTAATAGCAGTGATGTTTGCTAGCTTACAACTTTGATAAACGTGTTAACTAATTTATAAATTAATCTTGAAGTGAAAAAGATGTGTGCGAAAAACAAAAAAATTATGGGAAAGATACTTATTCTTTTCCAAACTGAAGAATTCCCTTTATTATTATTGACTCCCCGATGAATAATTAATTGTGGTAAGTAATTATTGCTGGTATTGTGATAAGAGATGCTTTCTTAGCTAGTAGCAAATATAATATAATAATTTGTTTTTTAGATAGTGTAATAAACAGTTTTTATGGCCCTCGTAGAGGGCTACCGGAAAAAATTTCTTGAAATTCGATTATTTTGAGCTTTTCTTGCAGCTAGCAATAGCATTATGCTCAATAATACTTAATAAAATTAATATTTGATTCGATGCGTAACATTTTTAGCACCATTTTTTCCTTTAACTGAGAAGTCACCGGGAATATTAAAAATCCGGAAAACAAAATAAAGAAAAATTATAATCTTTTCATCAGCTCACGCAATTACATCCGCAAATTTATTTTTAATTCAATCAATATTTTAATATTTTAACTCATATATATATATATATATATATATATAGTAAAATATTTATTATGAGTGCTTTTATAAATATATGTAATAAAAATGCAAAAAAGTAGAAAATACCTACTCTGTCATAAATTCCAGATCAAACTTGGTATCCGAGAAAATTCATTTTTATCGTAAAATATAATACTGTAATTTTTTCATTTATTTAATAAGAATGATTCAGTAATTTTATGGTAATTATTGCTGTTAAAAATTACGGTGTGTCAGATTTTTTGTTTCATAACATGTTTCAGTAAAAATTAAATTTACGATAAAAAGTACCGCACCTTGAGTGGTATTTTCTTTACCACATTTTGATCCAGAATATTCTCCTGTGTTCTAATTACCTTTCATTTTGATTTATTAAGTAGTCATGCACATATGATTGCTAACAAATAATAAATAAATTTAAAAAAAAACGAATAAATGCTAGCACATATGTTTGCTAACAAATAATAAATAAATTTTAAAAAAAACGAATAAATGCTAGCACATATGTTTGCTAAGACAGTAACATATATATTTAACAAACACATATGATTGTTCAAATATATATGTTACTGTGAATGACCAAAATTAGTAGTTATTGACTTCCACAAGTGAATGTCCTTAATATATACTAGGTCTAGTTGAGTGCCCCTGCCCGGTATATATTTGTCCGATATACCCTACACCAGGGGTCGCCAAACTTTTTTGATCATCGACCCCTATATAATTTTTTGAAATCTCCATCGACCCCCACAAAAGTAATTTTCTGTTAATTAAAATAAAACTCTATTAGATACTGTGCTTGTACATTTATTTTATGATTTTAAACATTTATTAAAGTAATAGTACTCTGTGTAACAATAGTTTTATGAAAAATATATTAATATTGAAATTTAAATACCTTATTATTAAATAATAAGTAATTATGCATAAGTAGATATAGTTAGTAAAGTAACTAAAGGTTTACTGCTTCTTGATCAATGAGATGGGTG